>NC_142481.1:6974696-7126212 GCF_049115385.1 Moschus berezovskii
CCTGGGTTGGGAAGATCCTCTGGAGAAGAGAATGGCAACCCGCTCCAGTATTCCTTCCTGGAGAATCCCATGGACAGAGGAGCCTGGTGGCCTACAGTCCTTGAGCTTGCAAAGAGTCAAACACGACCGAGTGACTAACACGCCCATGGCAGGCACTGTCCCCTCGGATAACCTCAGGGGAGGCTGGGGCCTCAGGCAGAGACAGGGGTGGGAGGGGGTTATGGTCCAGGGTCGCAAGGCGAGAGAGGCAGGGCTGGGGCTGGATGACCCCAGGGAAGCCTGCTCCACGGGCGCCTGGGCCTCTTCGTCCGTCCTCCTAGCTGTCCCTCTGTCCTGTCAGCCTCTCACTAGCTGGTTCTGTGTGTCTGTGACGGCGGTTCATGTCTGTCTCCCTCTCCTCTGTCTCCACATCTGCCGCTGTCTCTGTCCGTCTCAGGGTCTCTGCCAGCGGCTTTATCCCCTGTGCCTCCCCCTCCGTCTCTCTGCCCTGCCCCCACCTCTCTGGCTGTCTGCTTTTCTCCGTCTCTGACCCTCCGTCTCCCTTTCTCTCTCGGCTCCTCTTCCATCGCTCCTCAGCACGCCTCCTCCCCAGAGACGGAAGATACTGTCCCCATCCGTGTATACAGGGGTGGCTCTAAGGGGACACAGAGAAGGGCTGGTGTCAGCTGGAGCTGCGGAGGGGGGGCAGTGGAGGGAATGAGGAAGAAGAGGAGGGCAGGAGGGAGCTGGGGCAGGAAGGGGACGCCGGCCTTGGGCCGGGGGCCAGGCCACCTGACCGCTGGGGAACCGGCCCGGAGCCTCCGCGGCAGCTGAGCTGGTCCCAGGCCCCGCCCCGCCCCGCCCCGCCCTCCAGCCCCGCCCCTCGCCTCCAGCCCCGCCCCCTCGCCTCTCCCCTCCCGCCCCGCTCCGCCCCCTCGCCCCGCCCCGCCCCCTTGCCTCCCTTTCCTCAGTCAAACTCTCACCCGCGCGCCGCCTCTGCCTCCGTCCCTCCTTCTCTCTTCTTCCCTGCTCCCGTGGCCCCGTTTCCGCTCTCCGTGCTCCGTCCGTCTCCGCCCTCCCGTCCTCCTTTTTTGTCTGTTTCTCACGGTCTCCGTCTCTTCCTTATCTCCTGCGTGCTCTGTCCCGGTCTCTCCCCGCTCTTTCCCATCCCCTTTACTGTTCCAATCCTTTCACTCCGCTCCTTTGTCTCTGTGACATTGTCGCGTTCCCTTATTTTTGCACTCACTCTTCTCTGGGTTTTCTGTGACTCTATCTTTCCTGTCTCTCTCTCCTTCGCTCCCCCTTTCCTGTCTCTCTTTGGACCCCTGCTCCGTCTCCCTTGCTTGCTTCTCAGTCGTGTCCGACTCTTTGCGACCCCAGGGACAGTAGCCGCCAGGCTCCTCTGTCCGTGGAATTCTCCAGGCAATGCTAGAATGGGTGGCCATTCCCTTCTCCAGAGGATCTTCCCGACCTAGGGATCGAACCCGGGTCTCCCGCATTGCAGGCAGGTTCTTTTACCGTCTGAGCCACCAGGGAAGACCTTCCTCCCCGCTACCTGGGTCTCCCCCCACCCTCAAGGTCTCCATCCTCTCCTTCCCCCAGCAATTACCAGGTCTGGCTGGGTCGCCACAACCTCTTTGAGGACGAAGACACGGCCCAGTTCGCCGCTGTCAGTGAGGACTTCCCAAACCCGGGATTCAACCTGACCCTCCTGGAAAACCACACCTGCCAGCCAGGAGAGGACTACAGCCACGACCTCATGCTGCTCCGTCTGCAGGAGCCCGTCCGGCTCACAGAGGACGTGCAGGTCCTGGGTCTGCCCACCAAGGAACCCCAACTGGGGACCACCTGCTACGCCTCCGGCTGGGGCAGCGTCAAGCCAGATGAGTGTATGCCGGGGTCCAGACGGTGCACCGCGGAGCCGGGCACCGGGGTGTGCGGGAGGAGGGCGCTGGGGACCTGGCCTCCAGAGTCTGAGGGAGGAGGGCTGAGGGGGTGGAGTCTGGCCGCAGCCGCGTCTCTCCCTGGCCCGTAGTCTCTTACCCAGACGATCTCCAGTGTGTGGACCTCACCCTCCTGCCCAATGAGAAGTGTGCCACCGCCCACCCCCAGGAGGTGACAGAGTGCATGCTGTGTGCTGGACACCTGGAGGGCGGCAAGGACACCTGCGTGGTGAGCCAGCCTGTCCCCGTCCCACCCCGGGGCCTTGAAGTGCTGGGGGAGGGGGCTCAGATTCTGGGCTGGGGTTCAGAGCTAAGCAGGCATCCGTCTCCATGGCTTCGCAGCTGTAGCTAGCTGCCCCCTTTCCTTCCTGTATCCCCAACCTCCACACACACCAGAGTTCACGCCTTCCTCCCTCTCACACATATTTCCTGTCCAGTCAGAGAAAGCCTCGGGGAGAGGTGAGCTTGAGGGTGGGCGGGTCCTGTAGGGTCCTGCTCCTCCTTCGCACTGACCTGCCTGCCGGGACCATCTTGCTCCTGAATCCTGACCCCCTGGGCAGGCACTGGACCCTGAGACCCCCTCCGCATCGGTAGGACTCGAGCCATTGTCCCCTCTGTTGGAATCCGCGCTGATGTTCTTCAGGGAGTGGGCTCTGGAGACAACTATCTCTTTCTCCAGATACGGGGAGTTACTGCCTGGATCTGTGCACTCGCATCTAAGTGCTAGAGCTCACCAGGCAAAACCCTCAAGTCTTCGCTAACCTCTCTCACACTCTACCCTCCCCCTTGTGCCGTAGGGTGACTCAGGGGGCCCGCTGATCTGCGACGGTATGTTGCAAGGAATCACGTCATGGGGCCACATCCCGTGTGGCACTCCCAATAAGCCCTCCGTCTACACCAAAGTGATTTTGTATCTGGATTGGATCAATAAGACCATGACTGACAACCCCTGAATGCCCCCGCCCTGTCCCTCACCCCCAGTAAAATCGAACTTGCATCAAATTCGCATCAAGTCCTGGTGTCGTTCGGGCTTCCAGACGCTGGACACCTGGAAACTCGGGACCCATCCGGCCCAGACTAGAGCCTCCCCAGCCCTCCCGGAATCTTGGCGGGAGTTTTGCAGTTATGAGCAGCGGGGAAAGGAAGGGTCAGAGGCTGGTGTAGACAGAAAGGCTCAGACCCCAAAGAGCAAGGCAAGGACTCTGAGCCCCACTCTTCCTTGGAGGGAGAGCAGGAAACGGAGGCTCGGACTCTGAGAGAAGGAACCCCGTTTTATTGGTGGCTGGGAAAGCCAGGAACCTGAAGGAGGGTGGAAATGTAATTGCAAGCCACGCTCCCCGGGGGGTAGGGCCTGTTCCACCGAGGAGCGGGGCGACATCCAAGGCTGGGCAGTGTCATGTCGGTCCGCGGGGCCAGACTGGACGTTCTGGGGCGGTGTTGGCCCTCGGAGGGGTAGGAATGCCTATAGTGGAGTGAGGCTTCGGGCTACTGCCAGTGACACTGCTGGACACCCGGGGGCGGGGGCGGGGCCTCACCGGGGGCGGGGCCTCGCCACTCGGGCCTTGCGCCGAACACGAGGGGGCGGTGTCGGACATCCGGGTTGGGGCAGGGGGAGACACGCTGGGCGGGAAGGCCAAGGTGAAAGGGGTGGTCCGGCACCTGGCGGCGGTTACGTGTCCGTGTCCTGAGAAGCTCGGGTGCAGCTGGCTTCGAGAGGCTTGGACGGGGCTGGGCGGGGGAGGGGGAGGCGGGGGGCAGGCTCTTAAACGGACAGGTCCTCGGTGTGCCTGGAGCCTGCTTCCGACCACGGCGGTTCGGATATGGACTTCCGGGTGTTCTGCAGCGAGGCCCACCGGCGGTAGCTCACCCGCCTTTCCATGGAGGGCGTCCCTTTGCCCCACATGCCCATGTAGTTTAAGTAGCTCAGGATTCCTGGGGGCGGGAGTGGGGGTGCTAGATGGCCCCCTAGGCCCAGGCCCGTCCCTGTAGGCTGACCTCCCATGGGGTCCACCCCAATCTGCTCCGAGGCCCTGCCTGGTACGCTCGCCCGGGGCCCCAACCCCTGCCCTGCCGAGACCCCGCCCTCACCGGCCCACAGCATCAAGGCGCCGGCACCCCAGCTCAGGTAGGTGGTCACCAGGTAGGATACCTGTGGCCTCGGGTGGAGCATCTTGCAGTTGGCTATAAGGAGCGTCAGGCTGAGGAGAATCAGGAGCCCTGCACTGAGATGGGGCCAGAGATGGACACAAGGCTGGACAGGGACCCAGACAGAAACCTCCAGAAAGCGAAGTGAGCCAGAGACATCCTCTCCCTCCCTGCGTGACAAGCGTGCCCGCGCGCGCGCGGACACACACATACACAGCAGAAAGATACCAGGAGCAGGGAGACAGTGAGGGATATAGTAGTTAGAACGGAGAAACCTACAGCAAGGCGGGGGTGGGGGGGGCGGCACAGAGCTCGAGAGACATTCAAAGAGACCCAGCAGAACAGAAATTCTGGGACACACCTCCCCAGGGCGACACTTACCAGTGAAGGTGCTGAGGGTACTGAAGACAAGGTCGGTCTTGTTAAGACGGCGGAGCGCTGGCTGGAAGGAGAAGCCTATGGCCAGGAGGAGGACTAGAGACAGGACCATGGCCAGGATCATGAAGCCCATGCTCATGTGGATGAGAACTGGGGGGAAAGGAGGTAATGCCCCAGACACCCCTAGATACTCTCCAATGTCACCCTCCAAAGTCATCCCCAACAGACACCCCTAAGTTTAGCTACAGACATCCTCAATATCACCCCCAATGCCATCGCCAAAGTCACCGCCTAGAAACTCCAAGATGATTCCCACCCTCACAAAGTCAACCCCATGTACCCATAAACTCAACCCCAAATCATCCCCACTTTCTTTTAAAAAGTGTGAATCGCTATGTTGTACACCTGAAATTTATATAATGTTGTAAGTAAACTATACCTCAATTTTAAAACAAGTCATTCCTACTTGGACCCTCAAAGTTGTCCCAAATCACCCCCTTACCCCAGAGTCAACCCCAGTCACTCTCATAATCAACTCCACACATATCTCTAAGGTCACCCCACAGATGATCCCTGAGTCACCCCCACCCACATCCTCAAGTTCAGCCCACAGAATCATCTCGAGCATTTCTAGAATTATCCCCAGAGACACCCCCAAAGTTACTCTGCTCGTACTCCCAAAAGATTTCCCACAGCAGATCACATTTATACCCTCAATACCAATCCTACACTCCCAATAGCACCCTCAAAGTTACCCAGGACAACTCAGTCACTTTCATCATCTGTAAAGTCACCCTACTTCTCTCCCACTCATACCCCAAGGTTTCCTAATGACCCCATTCACACCCCTAGGCCTCCCTAGATATACCAAGGTCACCCCCAAAGCCCCTCACTTATTCTCCAAATAACCCCCCAGACGTCCCCCAGAGCACACACACAGATATACATACAAGAAAACTTCCAAATACTCTAAAATAAAAGTACCTAAAAGACATAATCGCACTCAGTTTGAAATTGATATTTATCCAGTTTTCACTTCAGTATGACAAGAGTTTCAGCCCCTTCTGAGAATTACATATCTTCCTTTTAGCCCTTTCCTACTTTACCTACTTTTGAACAGTGCAAGACTGTTTCATCCAAATGAGCTAAAACTCCATCTGCTTTGTTACTGGCAAACCGCATGTATATTACAAAATAGAAATAGTGCTCTCGGGATCCATCACACAATCCTGGTTGAGTGTTTTTCACAACATACTCTGCCCTGAAGTAGTCTTGTGATGCAGGCTGAGTCAATCACAGTGCCCCCGTGACTCAGGCGGTGGTGACTGGCTCAAACATGGGCACGTGGACCAAGGCCAACCAATCAAACTCTTCCCTGGGACTTTTTCTAACCGAAACTGTCAGGTACCAGCTCTTCTCTAATCAAGAGGATTATGAGCTTGGAGCTGCCTGAGACTTAGATTCAGCCTCATGGAATCCAGCCAACCACAGAATGACATCGTCCCAACCACAACAAAATGGTTCAGGGAGAAGTGAGAAATCTCAGGGTAGTAAATTTGGTCCCATTGGAGCTAATCCTGAGACGCTCATGTGGGGGACACAGAAGACAACTTACTCTCTTTTCTCCATGGTTGTGTACAGGAAAAACAAAATGGGACCCCAGAAGCTGCTGACAGCCCCACTGCCACTATACAGCACAGCTTGCCTGAGGGCCCAACACACAGGAAGCCTTCAAGGAGAGATGGCAGGAGACAGACACCTTTTGAACACCTGGATCCAGCAGTACCTGAACCCGAACAATTTATGCCTATGGACTTTTCTGTAATGTGAAACGAGCTTGAGTTTGAGAGGTATAAGAGAAAGAGAAGTCCCAAGTAAGTAAGATTAATACTACACAATGTTCTGAAAGTTTTATGAGCACTTCTTTGCGATCTGAAATGCATTGACTTGGGGCAGGGGTGGAAATCCTTACAATAATAAGAAACCTGGATGAAATACTTACTATAATATGTACCAGGTGCTATTCTAATTCTTTTGCGTGTTTTAACTTACATATTCCTCAAACAGCCCACAAATAGGTACCAATATCACAGGTATTATAGAAATGAGGAAGCCAAGCCACACAAGGGTAAAGAAATATGCTCAAGATCACTCAGCCACCAAGTAGCTCAGCTAGTGTTCAAACTCAGGTGCTCTGGCTCCAGGGTCTGGGCTGACTCTGTAGTAATGCGCAGAAGCACTGGAAAAGCAGAGACCTATAAGGAAGCTAAATGTGTCTGGGCTTCCCTGGTGGCTCAGCAGTAAAGAATCTGCCTGCCAAATGCAGGAGACACAGGTTCGATCCCTGGTCCAGGAAGACTTCCACATGCCTCAGGGCAACTGAGCCTGTGCACAACTACTGAGCCTGTGCTCTAGAGCCCAGGAGCTGCAACTGCTGAAGCCAACACGCCCTAGAGCCTGTGCTCCACGAGAGAAGCCACCACAGGGAGAAGCCCATGGGCCGCAACTAGAGAAAAGCCCGTCCAGCAATGAAGACCCAGCACAGCCAAAAACAAATTATTATTTTAAAAAATTCCTGAAGGAGCTAGAAGCCTCTTGTTTTCTTTTTAAAAAATAAAAAGAGTGGGAGAGAGAATGATGGTGTCTTTAGCCATCTAATCATGAAGCAGAGTGGGGCTTGGCCAAGTGTACCACTCTTCTTCCGAAGCACAGTGCCACTCCCCCATTGCCTCATAAGCCGCATACAACTCCAGGAAGCTCCCTCCCAAGGCCTTCAGGGAATTCCCAGAGAGCCCCTCAAGAATCCTAAAGATTTCCCTGGCAACCAAGAACACCCAAAGAGGTTCCCCTGGAGGTTCTCTCCCTCGATCATCTCTAAAGGCCAGCACCCCCCCACAGAGCGCCCCAAAGCCTGCCCCACCACCCACTGACCCGTGACTTGGCGCAGGTCGGCACACGTGTGCTTCTTGCAGTTGGTCCAGAAGCCCACGTAGCCGGTGTAGGAGCCGTACAGGTAGGCCATTCGCCCGTCCAACACGCTGAGCAGCATCATGGTTGCCAGGATGATGAAGACGAGACACCAGGCTCGCAGGACGAACTTGCGGTCCTCCTCCCATGAAGAGATCGGTTCCACTGGGGAAGAGCAGAGTCCCAGGGCCTGGCTCAGCCTGCATCACTCTGTTACATCCTACTTTCCACCTTTGAACACAACCACATCCCCCACCACCCGCCACCCTCACCTTGCCTGTAACCCTGTACTCAATTCCCTTTCACCCACAGCCATCTTCCCATCCCTACCCAAACCCCAATCCGAGCTGCATCCCCATCTCTGTTTCCTGTCCCATCCCAGCACCATCCACAACCCCACGCCATCTCCAGGATGCTCCCTGTCCTAAACCCGAAACACAACCCCATTCCCGTCTCTGACCCTGACGGCGCAAGTCACCTCCCACCTACAACCCATCCGAAGCCCAAACCTACTTGTTTTGTCTCCAACCTCATCTTCTGTTCCCTCTTTCCCCAAATCTCAGCTTGATCTCTGCTCCCAACATCCTCCCCTTATCCTCATCCCTGTCACAGATCCCAACCCATGACACGGACAACTGTGACACGGGCTCCAAAGGGTGCTCACGAGGCCAAGACCCATGATGTCAAAAGAGTGACCACCAGGGTTTCCCTCTGGTCCAGTGGTGAAGAATCTGCCTTGCGATGCAGGGGACACCCGTTCGATCCGTGATCCGGGAAGATCCCACATGCCTCGGAGCAGCTAAGCCCGTGCACGGCAACCACTGGTCCTGTGCTCTCGAGCCAGGAGCCGCAACTGTATAGTCCCTGGGCTGCAGTTACCGAAGCCTGTGCCTCAAGAGCCCGCGCTCCACAGCAAGAGACGCCACTGCATGAGAAGCCTGCACACTGCAACCAGAGAGCACCCCCACTTTCCGTAACTAGAGAAAGCCCTCGTGCAGCAGTGAAGACCCGGCAGGGGCAAAAATAAAGAGTGAACGTGGGTGGTGCACCCAACAGTCGCCAAGGGCTACAGGAAGAGACCCGGTCTTTGCAAGATTCAGGGAAAGGTTAGGAGACCCAGAGGCAGAGAAGTAAGGAGCGCAAGAAGACACGCAGAACCTGAGAACAAAGGGATGAAATGGGTTTGCAGGAGGCCCTGGCAGAGGGGGCAAGGGTGGGAAGAGGCGGGGGAGGAATTAGAGATTCAGATCTCAGGCCCTCCAGAAACTGCAAGAATTGATCTCAGATGTGGCCCGTGAGCCAGCGCTGCCGCTGCCGTGTCTAGCCCCAACCCCACCCTGGCCCCTCTCTGATCCTGCTCTGCCTTCACCCTGACCATTCCCGACCCTCTACCCCTAACCCTGCCCTGCCCTAACACCTCTCTGACCCAGCAGTGACCCCTTTCTTGACCCAATCCTGACCCCACCCAGACTCTCCACTGAGCCCACCCTGACCCAGCCCGAGCCCCCATGTCTCTCACATGCAGCTAGAGTAGAACATGAGTCCATGGCCAACGTCCCAACCTCCTGGAATCCCTCCAACTGTCATGGAACCTCCCCCCAGCCCCAGCGCCAGGCCAGACTAAAGCTCCGAGGCCTGCCTGTGGACAGCGAGAGAGACCACAACCAACAAGAGAGGGGACAGAGAGATTCAGACTCTGACGGACGGAGTCAGAGGCCCAGGAGAGACCAATGGGCTTCCAGGAGGACACAGTGATGGTTGGCAAAGGGGGATGAGGCAGTTGGCAGGGTGGTGAGTGCATCCGGGGACTGGCCTTGTCCCACATCTCCACATGGCCCAGAGGTCCCACTCTAGTCAACAGAGCACTCAGCCGGATTCCCTCCCAGCTGCTCCCAGCAACTCCCAAGGTGAGACCCAAAACCTTCTGTCCAGCACCTTCAGGTCCCGGGTCAATAACCAAGATTCTCAGTCCTCCCCTCAGACTCGCCGGGTCAGTATCCAAGAGCCCCTGCCCATCATCCACAACCGCCGGGTCAGTATCCAAGACTCTCAGCCCGGCACCCCGACTCGCCGGGTCAGTATCCAAGAGCCCCTGCCTACTGTCCACAGTCGCCGGGTCAGTATCCAAGACTCTCAGCCCAGCACCCCGACTCGCCGGGTCAGTATCCAAGAGCCCCTGCCTACTGTCCACAGTCGCCGGGTCAGTATCCAAGACTCTCAGCCTGGCACCCCGACTCGCCGGGTCAGTATCCAAGAGCCCCTGCCTACTGTCCACAGTCGCCGGGTCAGTATCCAAGACTCTCAGCCCAGCACCCCAACTCGCCGGGTCAGTATCCAAGAGCCCCTACCTATTGTCCACAGTCGCCGGGTCAGTATCCAAGACCGTCTATCCATCAACAGTCAGCGACTCAGTATTGAGGACACGACACCCGTCATTGGGTCTCACCGGGCCAGCATCCAAGACCCACCATCCGTCACCTACAGCCGCCAGTTCCACACCCGAGACGCTCCCTCAGTTTTCCAAAGTCGCCTCTTCAGCAACCAAAACCCCCTGCTAACTACTCGCACCCCTCCAACCAACATAAAATCAGTGACCTACCACAGCCAACTTGGTGTCCAGGATCCCAAGTTAAGTCTTCAAAGCTCCGCGTCACCAGTCCGGGCCAGAGTCGACGTCCCCCTCTCAATTACTCACAGTCCCGAGGCCAGTATCAAAAGCGTTGAGTCGATTGTCTGGACCTCCCAGGAGACCATCAGAGACTCTTTGAGCAGCTCTGAAATCAGCCAGTCCATCCTGGAAAACGACGTTCAGAACTTACCATCGGCCTCCTTCGAGAGCACTGCTGGCAGGTGAGAGGCAGGGGTGCGGGGAGTGGGGCGGGTTTGGGGTCCAGAGTTCCAGGAGGTGGGGTATCAGGCAAAAGTCAGGGACCAGGGAGGCACGGTCAGTGTATGAGGTAGAGGTTGGACTTAGGGGTGGCAGGGATGAAAGCTGGCCCTGGGTGGGGCACGGCATAGAGCCCAGACCCGTGATTCCGTCCAGCTATTGGAAGGGGCGGTGGCAGCTCCTGGAAGCTAGGATCTGGAGGCCAGGGAGTCTCGAGGCTGTTCCCGGGTGAGCAGTTCCTACAGGGGGCACCTGGGGGATACAGGGTATGGAGAATGGACACAGAGAAGAGAGAGTCTGAACGTCAGATTGCCCGGGATTCTGACACTTGGACCTGGAAGCGGGGGTGGTCGGCTGGGCTGGCCGGCTGCACCCTATGCTGACCCTGGTGGTGCGCCGCCCACTGCAGGTATCTGGGCAAGTGTAGGCTCAGCCATTCTCAGCTGCCCATGGGCTGGTGGCTGTTGCACGAGGCCAAGAGGATCAGCCGCCAGCTGAACCTACTGCTGAGCCTGGCCAGCATAGTCATCATCGGTCTCATCTCTCTGGGCCAGCCCTGGATCCACTTCCAGGTGCCCCTGGCACCCCTGGGGGACCCTGGCTTCCGGACCATCCCCATCAACACCATCTTCTTCGTCCGCTGCTCGGATATGTCCTGCCTGCACGAGTATGACCAGAATGCTTGTAAGGCCTGCCCTACGCTCACTTTTCCTGGGGCTCCTCTTTCCTCTTTGTTTCAGGGACACCCCCCGCCTTCCTGCCCGCCCTGGGTGGGTCCTCCCTTTTCCCAGGAGGGGCCTCACTGCCTCAGAACCATCCTCACTGTCCTTTGCTCGCTCTCACCTACATTATACCCATCCTCACCATTCTCACAACCTTAACATCTCACGCACTATCCCTGAGGAACCTGTCCACATTGCGTCAAGTTGGTTCCTCAGTGCCCACCCCGCTCATCACTGCCCCAGAACCTATCCTTACTGACCTGGAGGTGCATGCCTCAATGCCAAAGGCATCTATCTGCCTCAGTCTCCCTTCTCTGGAGCCCAGTTTCAATTTTCTTCCAATGCCGTTGGGGGGGTGGGGACAAAGAATTCTCAAGGGAGAGGGCTTAACAATGGCCCTAGGCTCCCGGGAGACCTTCTCCCCGCCATGGTCGGGGCCTGAGGGCCTGTCCCAGTGTTCCTGCTTCTCTTCCTCCTCCAGACTTGCTGGACTTTGCCTGGGCCTTCCTCCTGGTCGCCAGCGTTACCAACTTCATCCTCTGCATCATTCTAATAAACATCATCTTCTCCACCAGCTCCAACGTGCCCTTGCTGGACTTCTCCAATGTCATCATCACCGCCCTCACAGGCACGGCGCTGAGACCCTCCCCTGAGGAGCCAAGTCAGGAGCGCCCAGTACCCGTCCTGATACCCCAGCCCCTCCCCACCGCGCTCCAGAGTCCCACCCCCATCCTCGCCCTTCACCCCCCACCCCAAGCCTGTCTCCCTCCACATCTCCACCCCATCCCAGGACAGGTCAGTTTCCAACCCAACTTCTCCAGCCCCGACACCAGCCTCCACGTCACCTTCCGCCTCCACCACCATCACACCTCCGATTCATTCATATTCCCGTGTGTGATGTCTGTTCCCATCCCCACGCCCACTCCGACATTACCTTCTTTCCAGCCTCCAAACTATCCCTGTTACCATCTCCGACCCCTTTACAAACCTCGACACCAAAGCTCCATGCCTAACCCTCCTCAAGACTCATGCCAAATTCAACCCACCCCTGTCGTCTATGAGTCTCAACCGCCAACTCAAGCTCCATCCATCTCTGATCCGTCTTCTTCATCCCCAACCTCGACCACCACCACACCCTGGTCGCCTGTGACTCTCGCTCAGACTCAACCCGATGCATCCCCGACCCCATCTCACCCGTCTCCAATCCATCCCCATTCCCAACCCCAGCTCCACCTCCTGCCCCCAAACCTCAGAGTCCATCCCCCAAATGCCCCCTGCCCCAACACTCAACCCTATGTTCAGTTTCAACTCCATCCAGATCCTGTCTCACCACCACCACCACCACCAGCTCTGTGATTTTTGTGCAAGCTAGGTCGCGTTTCTGAGCCAGTTTTCTCATCTGCAGGAGGGGGGTAAAATTCCCTACCACGTGGAGACACAGGGAGGACTGAATTAGAAAACGTCAGTACATGATGGCAACTGTTTAGCTTTGCACACAGCCTCACCATGACAGTCCTCTCACTCTTTTCCAAATAACTCAAAATCGATATTCTGATTAGAATAGTTTAGTTTTCCATTTGCGTGCCAAATTTGCGCTTTTTTTGAAAAGCGATGGGGGGATGGAGAGGGGATGGGGGAGGGGCTCTTTAATTTGGAAAGAAGGATATTGTGTTCCTGTCTCCTGTAATAATTGATGACAACAGTCTGTTGCATCAAAAGAACATTTTTGGAGAGTGATAGTAAGGCTAACAAGAGAGAACACCCAGCTTCCTGTTTTCTTGTCAGTAAATGGTATTTTATCCAGTTTGTCCAGTAACTCTTCCTGATTGTTTAAGGGACAAAGTGGAGAAAACATCTCTGCTTTATGTCATCTAAAATAGGACATTTCTCTGTTAGAAAATCACATCTGGGACTTCCCCAGCTGTCCAGTGGTTAAGACTCCATGCTTTCAGCGCAGGAAGAATGGGTTCTGATCCCTCACTGGGGAACTGAGATCCCGTATGCCACTGGATGCAGCCAGAAAAAAAAAATTATTTTTACCCATTCCTCCTTTTAATTAGATGGAAAGCACTTATCTCCTATATTATTTTTCAAAACCATAAAAATTACCCTGTTCTCCACTACAGGAGGGGAGGAAAAGAGTCTTCCTTTTCACAAATTGTCTTTTTTTTTTTAAGATTTATTTATTTTTGGCCTTGGCGGGTCTCTGCTGCGGCACATGGGCTTTCTCTGGCTGCAGTGAGTGGGCGCTACTCTTCATTGATTGCACGGGCTTCTCCTTGCTGTGGCTTCTTAGCACGGGCTCTAGGGCGAGGAGTCTTCAGTAATTGAGACACACGGGCTTAGTTGCCCCACAGCGTGTGGGATCTTCCTGGAGCAGGGATCGAACCCATGACCCCTGGATTGGCAGGCGAATTCTTAACCACTGGGCCACCAGGGGAAGTTCAAAAATTATCTCTAAATTCATGTCATTTCAAAATAAAATTAAAATATCTAGAATGACTAAGTTTCTTGTCCACTGCTTCAGAAGCCTAAAATTAAACCCCCAGTTGAGCAACGATAATCTCAGTTTTTGAGAACCCACTGTGTGCCAATCTCAATAACTTCTCATGACAGCCCAAGGAGATGGGTCCTAGGACTACTCCCATTTTACAGATGAGGAAAATGAGGCTCAGAGAAATAGGAGTGGCTGCCCTGAGGTGGGGGATACAGAAGCAGGACAAGTGCTCCAGTCTGCTAACTCCAAAGCCTGTGGTTTTAGACGTCATCATTGCCCAGCTAAAGAGCCAAGCCTTGCCCTTACCCACGTCCTCCACCATGATACTGTCAGGAGCCTGTCTTCCTGCCTGTGAGCAGAGGCTCATGAAGGAGCAAGACCCTGGCAGCCACGCAGCTCTGGGCAGGGGTCCTGACAGACGTGACGCCTGGCCTTCTAACACCTGTACTCATGCAGGTACCAGCATGATCCTGGGTATCCTGTTCTACCTGATGCAGGCCCGGGAATACCTGCAGGAAGGCATGACCTACAAACTGGGGTGCAGCTTCTACCTGGCATGGACCGGAGTCTTCTGCTTTGTGATGATTGGTCGGGGACAGGACAGGGTTGGGGTTCAGGGCTTGGGCATGGGTTCCAGGATGCAGATGGGGACCGGGATGGGACAGATTTGGGATGGGGGTGAGCTTGTGGACAAGGAGGACTGGACTGAGGAGGGAGATGGGGTTGGGGGTGGGCACAGGGCTGGATGTAGGGGCAGGGTTGGGGTTTGGATTTGGGAAGGGGTTGGGGACTGCGCAGGGGCATGGGGCCGAGTGTGGGCTTAGACATGAGTCTGGGCACGTGGTGGGGAGCGTAGCTGGGCTTGGAGAAGCGACTGGCATCAGGCCTGGACTGGTGAACTCTGCGCCTCACCCTCTCTGCTCTCTTCCTTCCCCAGGTTTCTTTTCCTATTTGAACTACATAAATTTCTGGTCCGTCCTGGCGAGCCAGGCCATCTGGACTTAAGAAGTGGGAACGTCCCCACCCTCGAGTCTGCTCCCGCGGCTCCCTGTCAAGCAACCTGCCAGCTCTGCTCTCTAGCCCCCAACCCCCCACCAAGAGTCTTGTCCGTTTTTCAGTCCCCTCTGAAATCCCTCCAACTCAGATTAATGATGTGTATTTTCAAATAATTTGTATTTCTCACCCAAAACATTCGTTTAGTTCAGTACTTTGTAAGCAGTCCCTGGAAAAGACACGCCTCCTTGGGGCCCTCTAGGGGAGAGGGATGGGTGGGGAAGGGACTTGGGGGAAAGAGACGGGAGAGGTTCCTGGTATACAGATGGTGCTCAAGCAATGTCTGTTGAACAGCTGACTCTCTCCAGGCTCTTTGGGCCTCATTCTGCACACTTGTGACCCCCTAACAATTTGCTCTTCCTGGCACCCACATTTCACCTCTTGCCCTTACCCCTTACAGCTCCTGCCATCACCTCTTACTTCTCTCCACACAAGTCTATTCCTTTAACTTAAAAAAAAATGTTTTACAGTATCCCATTCCTTCCCTATTTATTTATTTTAAAGGCTGTTACATGTAGCCAGGTTTGGGAGATAAAGACAGTACAGTTGTTCCTCGGTATCCGCAGGGAATTGGTTCCAAGACTCCCTTGGATACCAAACTCTGGGGATTCTCAAGTCCCTTATATAAAATTGCAGAGTCGATTTCCCTGGTGGCCCCAAGGTCAAGAATCCTCCTGCCCATGCAGGGGACATGGGTTCAATCCCAGGTCCAGGAAGTTTCCATGTGCCATGGGGCAACCAAGCCCGTGTACCACAATTACTGAGCCCACACTCTAGAGCCCGAGAGTCATAATTACTGAGTCCGCGCTCTAGAGCCAGTGCTCCACAAGAGAAGCCACCACAAGAAGCCCCCATATCACAACTAGAGAGCAGCCCCTGCTCACTGCATCTAGAGAAAGCCCACGCGCAGCAATGAAGACCCAGCACAGCAACAGATTTCAAAGTTGTAGGGTATTTGCATATAAACTATGCACATCCTCTTGTACACTTTAAATCATCTGTAGATTTACCTATAAAATGTAATATAACAGGAACACTATGTAAACAGTTGCTGAGGCACACGCCAAATTCAAGTTCTGTTTTTTGGAACTTTCTGGAACTTTTTTTTTTTTTTTTCCCCAATTTTTCCATCTGAGATTGGGTTTGGAGAAGGAAATGGCAACCCACTCCAGTGCTCTTGCCTGGAGAATCCCAGGGACGGCGGAGCCTGGTCGGCTGCCGTCTATGGGGTCGCACAGAGTCGGACACGACTGAAGCAACTTAGCAGCAGCAGAGATTGGTTTAAACGTGAAATCTGTGGACACAGAAAACCAACTGTACCTTAATCTAGTTAGAGTTTAGTCTGTAGTGTGTGCTTATTAAGTGTTGTTACTGTAACTGTTCCTCTTGTCTCCCACAAAAGGGTCTCCAGTGTATTCATATGTGTCAGACACAGGGTCTATAGCCAACTGGACACAAATCCTAGTCTTTAAGGAGCTGACAACTTGGCTGGGAGGCAATCCCCCCCCAACCCCGCAAAACCCAAAAAATGCCCGCAAGTAGACCTGTTAGGAAAGAAGAGCTATGAAGGAAAAGAAGAGAAGGTCAAGGAGAGCAGTCTGGGAAGGAGAGGGCCTGTTAAATAGAGTGGACAGGCAGGGGCTCCATGCTAAGTTGATCTCTGAGCAGAAACTGGACTGAAGAGAGAGAGCCATGGGGACTGATGGGGAAAGAGTTCCAGGCAGAGGAGACCACAAAAGCAAAGTTCCTGGGGTAGAAATGTCCTTGACAGGACCCGGGAAGACCAGGGAGGCCAACGTGCTGGTGTAGCCTGAGTAAGAAGAGAGAGGAAGGAAAGGTAAGGGCAGAAAGGGAACAGAGCGCAGTCACTCTGGGCCGGTGGGCCACAGTGGGGACTTTGCATTCCTGAGTGAGGCAGAACCAGTGAAGGAAACGCTGTCACTTCTTTAACGTGCAGAGTTTGGGTCTCTTCCTTTTACTTCAGATCAGTCTCCTCACTAGACGGGAGAAAACCCCGCTGATCGGGGGAACCAGCTAAAGCGTGTTCTCTTCACACAAGGGAATACCTAGCTACTGCTTAAGGAATGAGGTCACTCTGTGTACCGATGGGAAGAGACTACGTATGGGACAAACTGGAGTTTTTTTAAAAAAAGCATCTTTACCCATAAAACGTGTGTGTGTGCGCGCGTGTGTCCATAAAATAAAAGTCCACACCAACCTGTTGACATTGGAGACTGTACGCAGTAGGAGGATTGAAGTAGAGGTTTCATTTCATACGTTTAAAAAAAAAAAAAAAAGCTTTTACAATCATGTCAGTTGCAAGACACTCCTCAGATCTCCAACCATACCAAGAATCCAAGTTCCCAGGCGAGCCCGGGCCAGGCGGGACGCCAGCCTTCCAGCCTCTGCCTCGCCCCCACCCCCGCCCATCTCTCACTGCGCAGGCTCGGCCTCGAACTCGGCGCCACGCAGACGCTTTTCCGGAACGCCCCCTTGTCAATCTCCGCGCCGGCCCCGCCTCCTACCGTGTGGCTGGGACTGTCGAGTAGGCCCCGCCCCCTCAGCCGCAGCGCTCACCACTGCCGCGCCGGCAATCCCAGTGGCGTCTCCTTCCGGCCCCGCCCACATTCGAGTAGGGGTCCTTCTCCCCCATGGCCCGCCTCTAGTGCTGTTCACAGAATTGCCTGACTCTAATACAGGATAACGGGCCCCACTATTTGCTTGCTCCCATTTTCTCCGCCTCCCGGGCCAACTTCTCATCTCCTGTTAGGAAGATTCTTACTCTTATTTCCTTCCCCAAGCACCAAAGTACAGTTTCCGACACCGGCGTCTGTGCTGGACGCCCCGGGGCGGGGCCCACCTGGCGCCGCGGGGTGGGCCGTGCGAGCGGCGCGCTCAATAAAGCAGAGCGCGTTGCGGCTGGCACATGCGTTGCGGAGAGGGAGGCTCGGGTGAGCGTTCATCCTTGGCTCCTGTTTGCGGGAGGGCGCGCGTTGGGGACTGGGTCACGCGTGACGTGTGTGCCCGGGGCTGCAGCGGGGGCGGGCACGCCGTGGCGGGGACGGTGTCAGGGCCTTCGTAAGCACTCGGCACCCGCGCCTCGAGCTGATCCCTGAGTGTTCCCTAAGGGGCGGGCAGTGGCTCGCTCGGAGAGGGTGGTGGCTCTTTGGGGGCGCTCAGCGGGTGGAGGAGGAGTCCTGCTGCCGAAGCGAACGCGGACCGCCCGGGCCTGGCCCTCCTTTGCACCGCAGTCTGGCTTTGCCGCGTCTGCCGCCCACGTTTCAGGGCTCCGCCATCTTGTCAATTTCTGGGGGGACTTTGCTGGGTGGGGGGAGGTGGGGGAGGTAGGCTTATGACAGTCTTTCTGCCTGAGGTTTTCCACTCCAGTGTTAGCTTACACGTGCTTTGCTTAGGAAATGGTTCTTATGTATTCTGATTTCATGTGCCTGGCGTGTTTGTGCGATGTAGAACAGAGGCGACGTGGTAGGAAGAGACAGGACCTCGAGGGTTGCTAAGGAAGGAGTGGGATCTCTTAAGTGAATTACTGGGTTGTGTCAGAACGAGAGGGGAGTAGTTGTCGGACAAAGCAAAGGGGGCCTTCGTTCACTTTCAGGAATCATTCTGACACAGTCATTTAAGTATCAGTTTTGTGCTCGCTCAGAACATCAGAGTTTTGTTAAGCGTTAGTTCTGGGCTAATGGGACTTTCTGGATAGCGTTTTCCCGACTCCCGAGCAATACCACACCTCCTCCAAGGAGATCCAGCCCAGGAATAGCTAGCCAATTTTCTATTTCCCCACCACAACCCAGCAAGAATCTCCTCCAGCTTTGTTTCTCCTTTTAGAAAACAGTTAATTTTATCCTGTTGCCTTGTCACAAGTGGAAAGCAGTTTCTCATCCATTCATCACTCTTTTGCCATTGTCCCATGTATTCCCTTTTCATGCCTTTTCGTTGTTAAAATCCCCAAACCTACAGGGAAATAGACGCTTAACAGGACGTTTCACCATGTTTGCTTTTTGTGTACTTCATGTTTTGAAAATAATTTTCTTATTTCATCCAAAACAGTTAACACGGTGTCTCTAGCATTGTTTCTATTTAATGACAACGTCGTCACCATCCTCAATGAGATTAATTCCTTAAGGAGGCCGTCTCCTGTCTGCTCTGTGGTCGTAGTTCCTGGCATTTCCAAAATGTCTTTCACTGTTTTGCTCAAAACTGGTTGCGTTTTAAGGATGTCTGGTGACTGCTTCTGCTGCCTGTACTCCAGGTTTCTCTTTTCCTCCTCATACACCACCCCCCACCCCCTGGACAGTTTCTTCCAAGGGATTTGCATCTTAGCAGCCACTGTTCACGGTCGGTAGCCAGTAGAGTCAATGTTGGAAATCTGCAAAACTGGGCAAGGGGAGTAGTCAGCGGGTTCTCTCCACGTGGTGGGTTTAGGACAGTCTTTATGGACCTGTGACACTGGGGAGGTGAGGGCATCTTGGTGTCACCACAGGGAAGACTGTGGGCATTTGTACCCCGTGATGGATTTTGTTTTTTCCAGTCTCTAGGCACTGTTAGCTTGCTTGGCTTCTGTCCCTGAAGGTGAATGGCCTTGGAACCTGGTTGCAGACCTGGCTCCCGTGATGTCCAGCACTGGGCTCCGATTACCCCCTGAGGACGCAGTGCCCCCAGGACCTTTGACACCTGGGGATCTGAGGGGCCTTGGTTTTGATGTTCTTTGGATCCCCCCCGCAAGACTCTCTTCCCCCACCCTCACCAGATTCTTCCTGTGTTACAGGTGTTTCTTCAAGCTGAGGGGCCACCCACCCCACCTTGGTAAGAACCCTTGCTCCCAGACCCTGACCCACCCAGATCTAAACTATCTCACCCTCATTTGGGGTGACTTTGCATCAAACATCTCTGGGACCTAGTTTATCTGCCAGCAATCATGCAAAGCCCAACTGTCCTGTTCTTGGGCTTAGAGATGTTAGTCAAGTGATTGCTCTCCTGAGCCTCAGTTTCTGTGTCTGTAGAGTGGGTACAATCCATCAGGAGCAGATGCGCCCCAGTCCTCTGCCCAGTTGGGTGGGGGATAGTGATGCCTCCGGTGTTCAAAGGTAAGGTTTGAATATGACAAGGAATATGGATTGCAGAAGGGGAAATATATAATATCCGTGGTATCCATGGGGGTTGGTTCCAGGGCCCCACAGATATGGAGGGCCCAGTGTAAGTTTTTGGGTTTCAGGGAAAAAGACTAATCCAGAGTCTCATTTTCAGACTCAGCAGAAAAGAAGCAGAAAGGCTGGAAGCACTGTCGCTGTCACACTGTAGGGTGGTGGTGGGATTTGTAGACAGTGTACCTTTCAGCAGAGTTCAGGCAGCTTCCCATGAATCATGCATATGTAAACTGATACAGTTGTCAAGTTTATCCTCAATTTGTACAATAGCCACTGTCAAAGATCGTGGTTTATCTGGAGACTGTCTCACACAATGTTTCAAGTTTTGGAGAATGTTTCACAATTGTTTCAACAGCTAAATCATCAAATAGGCATGGGTATGTGTGTTACCTGAAAACAAACAACTGTTCCCAGTTCTAAGAGGGTTTTTTTCCCTTCTGTTCAATGAAGTCTGGGCCTAAATCTGTATTCCCACTAATAAGGTTGACTTGAGATTGATGGAAATAGATTACTTTCTAAATACATACTATGGAGAACTGAAAGTGTAGTCTCTGGGGAGGTTTAGATTCTTGCTGACAAGTACCTAAGGGGGTGAGAAGCTGTCTGCTCTGAAGGGTTAGCTCGGAATGGGGAGTATTAGAGCATCTTTTTGGAAGGGGTCTTCTCTTCATCCAAAGTGGTGTGGGCCGAGAGGGAATTTCTGGGGAAGTGTGGAGCTGGGAGGATGCCTCTTGGGCAGGGATATGTGAAGGGGCTGAGAAGAGGAAGCCCTAAAGGATGTGTAACACCTGTAGATTTCCGAGGCAGCAGAACTGGTGAGCTGGAAGCGTTTTATTCTGCATCAGCCAGTCTGAGGACGGCGGGATTGGGGTGTGGGGTTTGAGGGCACTGGGACCCCCATGATGTCCAGTACTGGGCTCTGATCTCCACTGAGGATACAGTGCACCCCGGGATCTTTGACACCCGGGGGTCTGAGGGGGGTCCCACCTCTAGGGAGAGATGGAGGAGGGGGCATGGTTGCTCCGCACCCCACCAACCTCCAGCTCCCCCACCCCTTACTGTCTGCAGGTGGTTCCTCCAGGAGTTGAGCATCCTGGCCACCCCTCGGTAAGAACAGAAGAGACTGCCCTTGTTATTAATATTGTAATAATCATAATCCAATTTACAATGGCATCAATTTATTAATAAAATGTATAGATTGTGGTAATATTAATGAAGATAGATGCTGAGCAGTTAGTCTGAGCCAGGCCACATTTCTAAGCCCTAGAGTCATCCCCCCAACAACCTCATGATTTGAAATAGGTGCACTTCTGTCACTATTTCACAGCTGAGATGGAGCCACATAAAGGTTGTGGTTTACCCATCCTTGGCTCCTTCTGGCCAGGAGGGGGCTTGTTTCTGCAGCCTCATCCGCATTCGGGGGACTGGGATTGGTGGCTTTCTCTGTCACCCCTCTTCCCTACAGTTGAGGATACAGGACCAAGGAGGAAAGACAGGGCTGGGGTTGGGGGAGGGGGTGTGTGCGCATGCGCACGCGTGCATGCGTGCTGTGGGCCGGCCTCCCCTGAGGTCCCAGGCCCCACCCTGCCTGGACTTGTAGCTAATGCCTCAGCCTATCCTGCTGGGGATCGCCCAGAAGGTGGCCGAGCTGGGGGGGTCCTTGAACAGTCAGCCTTTGCAAGCCACCCCCGAAAGTACTGCATGCTCCCTGAATCCTGTGGCATCTGTTGCAAAGATGGAGGGGTGGTGGTAAGAGGAAGTGGATGCAGGAAGGCCTGGGGTGAGGAACAGGCCAGCCTGGGGTGGGGGGTTGGTTTCCAGAGAGATGTGCTCAGTTGGTGCCAGAAGGGGCCGTGTGGGGGACCCCATGATGTCCAGCACTGGGCTCTGATCTTCTATGCAGACATGGTGCTCCCCCGGGACCTTTGACACCGGGGGTCTGAGGGGTCCCAGACTCTGGGCAAAGGTGGATGGGGATCGTGATTGCTGCACCCCACCAACCTCATCTTCCCCACCCCCACGCCTTCCCATCTGCAGGCAGTTCCTCCAGGAGTCCAGCTGTTCCTTCAGCCCTCCCGGTAAGAACAAGTTTTTAGTGGGTTGGCCAATGCTGGAATCATATGGAACTTATCAAATGTAGAGATGGTGGTGGTGGTGGTATCCGTACAGGCAGACGCTGAGCACTAAACTATGATCCAGGCACAGTGCTAGGCACTAAAGTCATTTAATCTTCACAGTAACCCCGTGGTGGGGGCACGGTGGGTGGTGTAAGATATAAGGGGAACCACTTGGGGTGTGTGGAGCCATCCGGGCTCCTGAAGGGGCCGTCCTTGGGGCCCCCGTGATGTCCAGCACTGGGCTCTGATCTCCCGTGAGGACATGGTGCCCCCCAGGACCTTTGACACCTGGGGGTCTGAGGGGCTCCCCCTCTGGGGAGGGGTAGGGGGAGGGTGACTGTTCCCCTGCCCGATACCCCTCCGTGCCCTTCCCGCAGCTCCGGTGGCCGCGCCCCTCTGGCCTTCCCGCCGCCTGGAGCGGCCATGGCGGGGCGGGGCGACCGCTACTACACGTACACCGAGCTTCTGGCCATCGCGCGGCGCTTCCGGCAGAACCCCAACGAGCTCATGATCAGCTGGATCCTGCGGGTGTATGACCAGGGCGGCCAGGCCCTGTCCCTGAATTCCGGGGAGCTGGCCCTGCTGGGTGACCTGACTGGTGATGCCGTCTTCAACTACCGCTGCAAGGCCCTGCGGGGCGACTGCAAGACGCTGCTCGCCTGGCTGCTGCTGGCCTGGCGCCAGCGCTGGGAGTCCTTCCTGCACTTTGAGGCCACCGAGTTGCCCTTCCGGCCCTGGACCACCATGGAGGAGGGCATCCAGCTGGTACGCGAGCTGGGCATGCTCGACTGGATCTATCGTGAGCCACCGCTCCCCGAGCCCGCCCGGCTGGCGCCAGAGGACCTGCCTTTCACACAGGGCCTGCAGAGGCGCCTGCTGACAGCCGCACCCTCCGAGCTGCGGCTCTCACTGGTCAGCCTGCTGGTCAAGGGCATGACGGTGCTGGAGGCGGTGATGGAGATCCAGACCATCGCCGACGTGGGCCTGCTCTGGCGCCAGAGCCAGCCGGGCCGCGCCAAGCTTATGCTGGGGCCGAACCCCACGCGCAAGGACCTCATGGGCTGGCTGCTGAGCCACGGCGTGCCCAAGGAGCGCGTGGACAAGCAGCCCACCAAGGTCCTCCTGGAGCTGTACATCAAGGAGGCCAAGCGCAGCCGCGGGCACGCCCCCTACGGGCTGGGGGAGGAGCAGCCCCCGCCTCCCCCGTACTCCGACCAGGCGTGCGGGGAGGAGCCACCAGTGCGCCACGACTAGTTGACTCCAGTCCTTGGGACTGGGACTTCGTAGGGGAGACGCAGAGCCTTGGCCTGCGTGTCCGCGGAGCCTCAAAGTGGGGTGGTGTCCTTGCCCCCGGCCACCCCGTGGGCATCACCGGCCGCTGCTGGTGGATAACGCAGCTGGCTGTTGGCAGCTGTTGCAGGATGCAGGGAGAGAGTGTTACATTTCCAGTCTGTTACACTTTAGCCCGATGGGCATGATGGGGTGGGTACACCTTATGCCCCCACCGTTATGCCTCACGCCCCCACCCCCACCCCCCAGGCACTACAGTCCAAGTGGGCGACCCCGCCGCCCACACCATGAAAGCACTTTGAAGTTTGTACCCTTTCTCTTAAGGTTGTTTTTTTTCGGTTTTGTTTTTTTTAATGCAGTATTTTTTTTTATTCTGTGATCTTTAGCAGACAACACTTGTTTTTTAGCGGTGCTCGTTTCCCCCTTTGTGAAGGATTGTCTCTTAAAAGACTTTTTCTTCTGCAATGCCTTTCTCTTAAAATGGAATTTTGTCCTTTGCTCGCTTGCGAAGGGGACGGCCTGTCCCTTCCGGTTTCTCCAGCTGCGTGTGTGGCTAGAGGGTCTGTCACTTCTGGCGAGGGGCACTGTGGCCAAGAATCCCAGCTTTGTGAGGATGGACAGCCCTGGCAGGTGGTACCACACATCCATTAAAAAAAAAAACGTGTCAATCCCTGTGAGCTGTGGTGTTTGGGTGCTGGGGTGAAGCTGGAGCCAGAACCTTCCCCTAGTGAGGCCAGGGGTTGGTTGCATTGTCTTCATTGACCCCACCCCCACCCAACCCCCACTCTAGCTGTCTGCAGAGGAGACCACTGGGCTCTTGGTAGGCCGTGGGAGCTGCTCCCAGCAGCAGGGTTAGGTGAATCAGCTAGAACTTTCCTTGGGTCTTCTATGGGGCTTCCCTGGTGGCTCAGTGGTAAAGAATCTCCCTGCCAATAAAAGACACGGGTTCCATCCCTGGGTCAGGAAGATCCCCCTGGAGGAAGAAATGGCAACCTGATCCAGTATTCTTGCCTGGGAAATCCCATGGACAGTGGAGCCTGGCGGACTACAATCCATGGGATTGGACACAACCGAGCACACTCACATGGATCCATAAGCAAGAGGCTATGTTCCTGCACCCCCTCCGCCCTCCAAGACGATAAAGTGCAGAGAGCATTCCTAACCCTTCCCTGAGGCCCTGTGACTGTCCCGGAACTCCAGGGGCAATGGTGGCCTGCGTGCTCATGACCTGGGCAACCTGGAGGGCCCAGCTTCCCTCCCCCACGATGCTGAGCGGTGGGTAGTGCCAGGGAGGGTGTACTGGTGGCCCCACTTGGGGCAGGAGGAGCATATTCCTGTCTTGTCTAGCTGTGAGGACCCAGCTGTTAACCTCAGCCCTTTTTCTCCCATGCCTGGGGAGTCTGGGTCTGAACACCAGGCCCCTACCCCTGGTCTTCTAACTCTGCCCCATCTAACAGGCACCAAGTGGCATTACAGAGTGCCTGCTGCATACCAGGCTACTTGTACAGTCAGATGGGGTGTCAACACAATGTTGACATGATTGCTGGTGCCCCAGAGTGCTGCTTGCTGTGTGGGGAAGGCAGAGCCTCCTGGGTTGAGGGGTGACACGAAGCCCCACAAGAGCAGGCCTGGCATCACCCAGTCTAGGACAAGCACCCATGAGCCTGCTGTTCATTAGGTGTGCGGTAGGTTCCCTTAGTTCAGTGCCCGCCCACAAATGAAGTTACTGATCTGTACCTTCCACTGGTACCAATGGGACCTCAAGGCAGCCACTGGCTACCATACCTGGCAGTGCTCAGGTGGGATCCCTCCCCCTTCAGATCATCACTGTAGCCGCTGCTATGCTAGGCAGCCCTCTGGCAATGTTACAGGCTCCACCTGCTCTGCTGGTTCCCAGGAGGTTAATTTCAGGGAACGGGGAGTTTTTGCATCAAAGGAAGTGGGGTTCAGTTCACTTGCTTGCGACCTTCAGCT
The DNA here is from genome assembly GCF_049115385.1 of Moschus berezovskii. Classification (NCBI taxonomy): domain Eukaryota; kingdom Metazoa; phylum Chordata; class Mammalia; order Artiodactyla; family Moschidae; genus Moschus; species Moschus berezovskii. The sequence goes on from NC_142481.1 coordinate 6,999,811, forward strand.
CACCAGGCTTCCCTGTCCATCACCAACTCCCGGAGCTTGCTCAAACTCATGTCCATGGAGTCGGTGATGCCACCCAACCATCACAGGTGGGGGCACAGAGATCAGTTAACCCAGAGTCACGGCCTCCGGACCAGTCCCAGAAAGCTGGCAGTGGGACCAGGCTTTGAATCTCAGTGCTTTCCCAGAAGTGCGTGACCCACAGTGGGGGGCTCACCCAGAGTACAGGTGATGGCACCTAGAAACGGGTTTCCGCACGTACACCCGTGCTCCCAGGCATGTTTAAACACCCACACAGGTATTACCCACAGAAGCACAGGACCACGTAAGTATGCACGTGAGTGTCAAGTATGTATATACACAAGCACTACACAGATTCGTGCAGGAGCGCACGCATGGATAGCCGTCCGCGTGCACCTGCACACAGACGCGTGCACCCTTCAGCCCACACTCATCCACAGGGCCACGTGTGGCTTCCAGGCCTGGGATCCCGCCCCCGCGTTCCCCCGGCGCGCACAGTAAGTCACAGAAGCCAGAGGAGCGGGTGAGCAGATGTGTTGGGATCCAAATTCAGTTGTGGGGGAAGGGGTGCCCGGTTTTCTGGCTCACACGGGGCCCCCCCAGGCCCGCAGGCAGCCAGGTCTCCAGGCCAGCAGGCCCAGCCCCATGCTGAGGGCCGCCAGCACGGCCACAGCCCCAGCCAACAGGGGCACCACGGTGGCTGCGGGGAGAACACGGGGGTGTGAGTCTCGAGACCGGCGCCCCCCACTCCCACCCCAGCGCCGAGGGCCGTCACCTGCGGGGGTGGCAGGCTCGTGGGAGCCGTGGCAGGGGATCCCGTGAGCCGGAGGCCGGGCGAGGGCCGTCAGCTGGCGGAATCGGCTTAGTGGGCAGGGAGCTGGGCACCCGGGAAGGCGGAGAGTCAAGGGCTGACCAGCAGAGTCGTTGCGGTAGAAGAGGGAGACGGTGACATTCCTGAAGGGAGAGAGGAGGTACCTTGGTCCGTCCTCGCCTTCCCTGCCGCTGCGTTTCAATCTGGAGAAGAGCGATTGGATGGAGCACGGCGCCTCTGACTCCTATCCCTGCCAATACGGTCCCTGTAAACGCCTCCTCCAGGCCTGTGCTCGGTCACGCCCGGTACCGGGGTCTCCGTCCCTCCTCCTCTAGAGCGTCCTGGCCCCGCCCATTTCCGGATACCGCCCCCTCCTTACCCTGGGTAGTCGCCATCTGCGCCCTCGCGGTCCGTGTCGCCCGAGCGCCGCCGGAACTCAAAGCCGAGGCAGGCGGCGTAAGGCGGTGTGTGCCCGTCGTAGAGACCCAGGGCCCCCTGGAGGGCCAGGAGAGTGCTGTCGTGCTGCGGGCGGATCCAGGGCTGAGTCGGGGCTCCTCCAGATGGCCCTCAGACCCCTTAGAACAAATACCCCCCCAAACCTCCTCAACCCTGGAGGCAGCCCCACCAGTTAGAGGTGGTCATTTAATAAGTCTGACTGGACAGCTCAGCCAAAAAGCCTGTCCTTCCAGAAGAACTGAATTCTTTCCCGTCATCACATCATCACCTCCCTCCTACCAGATTCCATACCTCTGGTGATATGATCCGGAAGTATGGTTTGGAGATATGTGTTACTCAAGGCATGAGGCTGAAGTTCCACTGGGACCACCAGTCCCCCCTCACCCTAATCCCACCCCCTCCCCATCCCTGTGCCCACATGGTTCTACCTCCCTTCCCGAAGACTTACAGCGGAATACATAACCATCTTGAGTGGTAGCCCCAAGCGCTGCACCCGGGAGAAGTTGGCCAGGATGGCATCTAGCAGGATTCCTAACAGGGCAAGACAGTGTTAAGAACCCTCCAAAGGAATGCGCCTGGGCCTCCCAGCCGCCGGGCTCCACATCTCACCGCCACTCAGCTGGGCCTTCTCCGCTGCCTGGGGTGGGCCCACGTGAGCTCCAATATCCAAAGCTGAGATCTGAGCTAGTGTCTGCAGGACATCTGGGGAGGCCCAGGACGGGAGGGAAAGACCATGGGCTTGCTGGGGAGAGAGGGAGGGGACAAAGTGATGGCGATGTCCTGAGCTCTTCATGCTCCCCTCAGACCCACCGGCGATGCCCCCATCGCTGCAATTCACTCTTCCAACCCTCCTCTGGTGCCCTCATAGGTGAGGTCTGGTTAGGAACGTATGGTGTGGGTAATGTGCTGAGTTGCTTCAGTCCTGTCCAACTCTTTGCGGGCCTATGGACTGTAGCCCACCAGGCTCCTGTGTCAATGGGATTCTCCAGGCAAGGATACTGAAGGGGGTTGCCATGCCCTCCTCCAGGGGATCTTCCCGACCCAGGGATCGAACCCACATCTCTTACCTCTACCTGCACTGGCAGGCGGTTCTTTACCACTAGCGCCACCTGGATGTCCTTGGTGTGGGTAATAGCGATCATTAACTAACCATAGAAATGACCGTTATTCCAGAAGCCCTTATTGGAAACCCTTGGGGCTAGGGCTGTTTCAGAATTAGACATTTGGGGGGGGACTTCCCTGGTGGCCCAGTGGCTAAGACTCCTCACTCCCACTGCAAGGGGTCCAAGTTCGATCCCTAATCAGAGAACTCGATTCCACATGCCACAACTAAGACCTGGTGCAGTCAAATAATTGCTTAATTTAAAAAAAAAATTCAGACGTTTGGAATTTCAGAAAGGTCTGGTGGTGAGGGTAGTATTAATATATACCTCGTAACACATCCAGTAGGGGCTGGGGCAGCCGCCTTAGCCACACACGTTGCTCTTCCCACCATACAATTAGGAATATTCCCATTAAGTGGGTAAGCAAGGACTGCCAGCCTAATGCCGCTTCAGGTCAGCGCGTGGGGCCCAAGCTTTGCCTTTCTGCGCTTTTCCGATTAGGGAACTGGAGGACTGCAACATCAAACACATAGACTGTGTGCCAGGCGCTATTGTAAGCGCATCGTGTGAATTAATCCCTTTTGATCCAAACAGCAACGCCCTTGTCGTTGTATAGATGGGGAAACTGAGGCACTAAAGGTTAAGTGACTAGCCTGAGGGAACACAAGTAGTGAGCGGCAACGCTGGGATTGGAACCCAGGGCCCTTAACGACTTGGCCGGCTGGGTGAATTGGGCAGGGGCCCACCTGGCAAATCAGAGTGTCCAGGACCTTCCACGCCTTGCGCAGCGGCTCCCCGACCAGCGGCAGCCCCGTGAAGTTCTCCAGGCGAGTCAAGAAGTCCTGCAAGCACCGAACCGGGATGGGTGAGCCTGGCAGACGTCAGCGCCCCTAAGGTCCAGCCGTGTCCAGCCGGCCCCGCTGGCCCCGCCCACACGCCGCGCCCCCTTCAGCCTGCCGGCCCCGCCCTGTCCTGTGGGTCCTGCCACATCCCACTGGCCCCGCCCATCCCTGCCGGCCCCGCCCCCTTCAGCCTGCCGGCCCCGCCCTGTCCCGTGGGTCCCTTCCCATCCTGCCGCAGCGGGCCGGCCCGGCTCACCGTCCAGCCCTCCAGGGCGGTCTGGTACTCGGCGGCCTCCGTGGCCTCCCTCAGCAGCTCACGGTATCGGGGACAGCTGCGCGTAGGGAACCTTAGCAGCTGGAGGAGACTGAGGCTCAGAGGGGACCAAAGTGTGACTGGGGCCCGACTGCAGGCAGGGAAGTGGGACTGGGGGGTCCTGTCTGCGGTCCACGCTTTCTCCCAGATATGGCTGAGCAGCGCGGGGTGGGCGGCTCACCCCATCAAGACAACTCAGCCCCAGGGAAGGCATCCTTGCTCTGGTTCCGCGGAGCCCCACCCCCGCACCGCCGTCGGGGCGAGCCTGGTCTCTGAGTCGCCGTCTCTCTCCGTCCCTCCCGCCCCCAGGCCCCGTCCGGCCCCCTGACCTTGTCCTCAGTGACCGGCACCGTGTGCACAGGGATGGGTCTCCAGGTGGCCTCGGAGCGCCCTGGGGCGGCCTCAGGGAACAGCCCCGCCAGGTTGGCCTGAGCACTCTCCAGTGTCCGGTCAAAGTCTGTGCTGCGAATGTACACCTGGATGGGGGGTGAGAGGACAGGCCAGAGGACCACTGTCGGGGTCATAGGTCAACTAGAGCAGCAGACCAAAAGCTCAGGGTCGAAGGTCAGGTGTTAGGGGTCAAAACTCAGGGCAGGTTCAAGGACCTGGCCTTCAACATTAGAAGCCGGTATCGAGGGTCAGAGGTCAATGTCAAGAGCAGTTGGGGTGGGAACTTGGGTGGACACAGGATTAAGGGGATCAGCTGAGCCAATGAAATTCGGAAAGGAAGATCAGAGGTGGAGGTGGAAAGTTTGAGGTCAACAGGAGGAGGGCAGGTTGGAGGTCATGAGATCAGGTCAGCAGGAATGGTCCTATGGTCATCTGTCAGGAGACAGAGGAAGATATAGAAAAGTCAGATTTGATGAAGGGTAGCAGTACTATTGCCTAGAAAATCCCATGGATGGAGGAGCCTGGTAGGCTGTAGTCCATGGGGTCGCTAAGGGTCGGACACAACTGAGCGACTTCACTTTCACTTTTTACTTTCACACATTGGAGAAGGAAATGGCAACCCACTCCAGTGTTCTTGCCTGGAGAATCCCAGGGACGGGGGAGCCTGGTGGGCTTCCGTCTATGGGGTCACACAGAGTCGGACACGACTGAAGTGACTTAGCAGCAGCAGCAGAGGTCAAAGGTTGGAGTCAGAGGGCAGGTAGAATCAATGAGGGCCAAAGACAGAATCAATCAAGTTTCGAAGTCAGAGGGTCTGGCTGGAGTCAGTGAGAGTCAGAACACAGAGGTGGAGACCAGAAAATAAAAGTCAGAGCTGATGCAAGTCAGAGGTCAAGATGTGACTCAGATCAAGATGGAGTCAGGGGTCAGTGTGGGTTAGTTGGCGGTTCAGGGGTCAGAGATCAGACCTAAGGCTCAGGTCAGGTGGATGGGGGTTCAAGGGCCAGAGATGGAGGCCCAGGGAGGCTCTGGAGTCAGTAGAGGTCAGAGGTGAGAGGTCACAAGGTAGGGTGAAGGTCAGCATGGCTGTACCTCTTCCCGCCGGTACTCGGGGCTCAGAAAGTCCTTGTAGCGGCTCCTCAGGAAGCGGCCCAGCTCCAGCTGCTGGCGGACCCCCTCCTGGGGACAGAGCCGGCTCAGCGGACCCCTCCCCACCCCACCCCACCCGTTGCTTCATCCCCAGCGTCTCACCTCAGTCAGCTGGCCCAGGCCACGTGGCCACAGGGTGGATGCAACCTCCTTGTGCGGGTCAGTGGGGTAAGAGGCCAGCGGGGCCCGGTCGCCATGGCGGAACACCTGGGGAGGGGACCAGGTCAGGGCCAGCCTGAGGGACGTGAGGGGGCCGGGCCTGGGCAGGGGGCACCTCACCACTGCCACGAAGACCAGGGGTCCTTCCGTCAGGGCCGGGGGCAGCAGCAGCAGCAGCAGAAGAGGTCCGGCGGGGTGGCCCTGAAACCCTGGCCTGGCCATCTCCATACAGCCAGACGCTGAGCTCAGCGCACTGTCTGCGCCGCAGCCCCACCTGCTCATTACCCCCGCCCCAGCACCCCCACCAGAAGAGCAGGTCCCAGCACGCCTCCCCCTGGATCCAGAACCCCCGATCCCCCAGGGCCTCTGTCAGCCATGGATTCATGGGAGATGAGTCTGTTTAATCTTTCCCGCAACCCCAGGAGATGCTGATCTGATTGCCTCTGTCTCCATGGTGCGGATGGGGAAACTGAGGCACCGCCAGGGTAGGCAGTCTGCCTGAGGGAACACAGCTAGTGAGAGGCAGAGCTGGGATCTGAACCTCGTGCCCTGAGAGTGGGCACAGAGAGAGGGAGACCCCCACCCCTGCCCCCCATTCTAGACCCTGCCCTCTCATCCCTCCCTGCTCTGCCTGCTGAGTCTGCTCTTCTCACCTCTTCAATGTTGGAGTTCTCTGAGGCTCTCTTGGACTTCCTGGTGATTTCATCTTCTTTCAGTGCCACTCACAGCTGGCCAAAGCCAACGTGGCCCAGACGCTGAACCCCCATACCCTGGAGTTGGGACAGGTTGGGTTCAAACCCCAGCTTTGCCACATATAAAGCTGTGTGATTTGGGGCAAGTTACTGCCCCTCTCTGTGCCTCTGTTTCTCATTCATAAAATGGGTCCAAACATGGTCTGTACCTCAGAGAGGTTCTTTGAGGACTGACAAACTCTAATAGATTGGGAGCCCCACTAGCTCAGTGGTAATCTGCCTACCAATGCAGGAAATGTAGGAGACACAGGTTTGATCCCTGGGTTGGGAAGATCCCCCCGAGGAAGGAATGGCATCCCACTCCAGAATTCTTGCCTGAAAAATCCCATGGACAGAGGAGCCTGGTGGACTACAGTCCATGGGGGTCACAAAAAGTTAGACACAACTAAGCCACTGAGCACTCACGCAATGCGATGCAATATATTCGACACTTACTCCAAGGGTTTGCAGAGTAAATGCTCAATAGTGTCAGTGATTTATTGCTGTGTAACAGATCACTCTAAAACATAATGAGGACTTCCCTTGTGGCGCAGTGGATAAGAATCCACCCGCCAATGCAGGGATATGGCTTCCATCTTCGATCCCTAGTCTGGGAAGATTCCACATGCCCCAGAGCAACTAAGCCTGTGCGCCAAGGAACTAGATCCCCGCATGCCACAGCTAAAGATCCTGTGTACCTCAGCTAAGCCCTGGCACACCCAAATAAATAAATAAAATAAAGGAGCCCACAGAGAGCTCCCTGGTCTCTCCCATCACAAGAGGACACATCAAGTAACTGGCCATCTGTGAACCAAGAAGCCGGCTCTCACCAAACACCGAATCTGCCAGGACCTTGATCTCTGAATCTCCAGCTTCCAGAACTAGGAGAAAGAGATTTGTGTTGTTTAGAAGCCACCTCATCTATGGTATTCTGTTAGAGCGGCCCAAACAGATTAAGACAAGCCCCAACTCAAGAACCTTAACGTAATCATTGCTGCAAAGTCCCTTAAACCATGTGGGGGTTCTGGGGGTTGGGGTGTGGGCAGTTTGGGGTTATGACTCAGCCCACCACACAAGTAAATAAGGGGTGGCCCGCCCCACCCCTCTGACCCACTTTCCACCCTTCTCAATCTTGTTCTGTGCCTTTAAGGAAGCCATCCACCTTCGGCACCATCCTGGCCCTTCTGCTCTCTGGATCCCCTTAGGGTCAGCCAGTGAGGGGAGCGGGAACTCCGAGGATGGTGCTGGCTGTAAAATAGCTTTCTTAGGGGAGGACCCTGTCCCTTGAGGGTCTGGTGACATGGCTCTCACCTCTTGATGCCTATGTGTGTGTGTGCTAAGTCACTTCAGTCGTGTCCAACTCTTTGCAACTCTATGGACTGCAGCCCATCAGGCTCCTCTGTCCATGGAGATTCTCTAGGCAAGAATACTGGAGTGGGTTGCAATGCCCTCCTTCCCAACCCAGGGATCTAACCTATGTCTCCTATGGCTCCTGCATTGCAGGCGGATCCTTTACAGCTGAGCCACCGGGGAAGCCCCCTTGATGCCTAGGTATATGTACTGATTCACTAGGGCTGCCGTAACAAACAAACTGGCTGGTTTAGGCACCAGAAATTAATTAATTAAACAAAATATTTATCCGTTTATTTGGCTGTGTTGCGTCTTAGCTGTAGTGTGTGGGCCTCTGCCTAGTTGTGGCGTGCAGGTTTAGTTGCCCCGAGCTTGTGGGATCTTAGTTCCCTGACCAGGGATCAATGCAGAGTCCCCTGCATTGGAAGGCATATTCTTAACCACTGGACCACCAGGGAAGTCCCTAGCCATCAGAAATTTATTGTCTCACAGTTCTGGAGGCCAGGAGTGAGTCTGAAATCAAGGTGTCAGCAGGAAGTCGGTCCCTCCTGGGAGGAAGGATCGGTTCTCCCTAGCTTCCAGGGTCGCTGACAGTCCCTGGCTTTCGGGAGCATCACTCCCGTCTCTGTCAAAACGTGGGCTTCTCTGTATGTGTCTGTCTCTGGGTCTCTTCTCTTCTTATAAGGTCACCAGCTACGATCTGATCTTGATTTACATCTGCAAAGACCCTAGTTTCAAATGAAGTCACATTCACGGGTACCAGGGGAGAGGACTTGAACTGACCTTTGGGGGGGATTCAGTTCAATTCCTACTGGGTGGCATCAGCGCCCCGATTTTTCTAAGCTCAGCACTGCACCATCCCTCCAGCTGTAAGCACGAACCCTGCATCCAATTCTCTCCAGTCAAACCTTTCTGATCTGCACCTACCACTTTCTGCTGCAACACTGAGACAGAACATCCTTCCAGATTTTTCAACACATATATTTTTTTAATGTTATTTATTTGCTCTGCCGAGCTGTATGCAAGATCTTAGTTCCCCAACCAGGGATCAAACCTGTGTTCCCTGCATTGGGAGCGCAGAGTCTCACCTGCTTTGGGAGCACAGTCTTAACCACTGGACCGTCAGGGAAATTCCAACACACATTTTGGAAATATTTGTGTGCTTTTAACTGAAATGAGATCCTGCAATTTTGTAATGATCTCCTACTTTCCACGTCAACAATACTTTCACCTCATCTAATAGCCACTCTCAGAGGACCCACATGTCTTCCCAAATATCATGTACAGCTGATATATCCAAGCCAGAACCCAGTTCAAAATCATCCATTGAACCTGGTAATGTGTCTCTTATGGATTTGCTCAAGTAGAGCAAGCCCATGTGCCTTGGGTGTTTTTCTTTTGTTTTGTTTGGGGACACAGACTTCTTGGAGAGACCCTGCCAGTTTCCCTGTTGAATGTCTTACCTTCTCGGTAAAGTACCATTTCACAGCTGATTCTTGTCATTTCCAGGTTTTATCTTGTATGAATTCACTGGAAACTCTAGATTAGCAAGTACTGAATCATTGCTTCTAGGTGTGTGTATCACATAGCTTATAATTTTAAATCCAGAAAGGTACTCATCTGGGCCTTCCCTGGCAGTCCAGTGGTTAAGAAGCCACACTTCCACTGCAGGGGTCATGGGTTTGATCCCTGGTTGGGAAAAGAAGTGCAGTGCGCTGTGGCCATTTAAAAACTAGAAAAAAAACAAATATAAAAAACTACTCAGCCAGGTAGATGCTTTTTTTTTTTTTTGCTTTTACTTTTCATTTTTTTTTACAAACTAGAAAATTTGCCTAAGGCCACCCCACTCACAGGTGCCAGAGCTGGGATTCCAACTCATCCCATTGGCCCCCCTGCCCCAGCAGGAGTTCCTCCCTAGCCCACCCTCCCGTTCCTCCTGTCTCCAGCCTCCAGGCTGCTCTCTGCTCACAGCTGACACAGGAAAACAGAGAACTATCAACTCGATCAGCCACAGTTGGGAATGTGCATGTTCTCAGACTCAAACTGTAGCCACTCTGTAGAGACGGAATCGTGGGTGATGAGGGCTGACTGCACTGGTATCTCTGTCCTCCATATCGCTCCTAACCTCAAAATTAGTCCTGAAGGATGGACCCAAAGAGATTCAGGCGACTACAGACACCACCTGCTGAGAAGGAGGGCTGGTGGCGTAAACAACAGGGACCACAGGAGGGCCATGGGAGTCCCAGGCGCATCACTGAGCCCATGGCCCAGAGACGGGGAAGTCGTTACCTGCGCCATGATTTCTACCTGGTGATTTCAAAACTGGTGCTCCATGAGATGAAAAGATGCTTGCTCCTTGGAAGGAAAGCTATGACCAACCTAGACAGCCTATTAAGAAGAAGAGATATCACCTAGACAGCAAAGTTCCTTACAGTCAAAGCTGTGGTTTTTCCAGTAGCCATGTACAGATGGGAGAGTTGGACCATAAAGTAGGCTGAGCACCGAAAAAGTGATGCTTTTGAACTGTGGTGTTAGAGAAGACTCTTGAGAGTCCCTTGGACAGCAAGATCAAACCAGTCCATCCTAAAGGAAATCAACCCTGAATTGGAAGGACTGATGCTGAAGCTGAAACTCCAGTATGTTGGCTACTTGATGCAAAGAACTGACTCACTGGAAAAGACCCTGGGGCTGGGAAAGATTGAGGGCAGGAGAAGGGGGCGACAGAGGATGAGATGGTTGGATGGCATCATGGACTCAATGGACATGAGTTTGAGCAAGCTCCAGGAGATGGTGAAGGACAGGGAGGCCTGGTGTGCTGCAGTCCATGGGGTCACAAAGAGTGGGACACGACCGAGAGACTGAATAACTGCTGCTCCCGCCCCCAAAACTGGTGATCGGGCTCTGGAAGGCTCAGCTCCCCCATGCTGTGTCTCTCAAGCTTGCGTCTGGTGGACACTGTCGGAGGAAATTTTGCCGGGGCCACCTCACTTGCTCTTCTGGCCTGCAGCGTCCTGCTTCTCCTCCGAGATATTTCTGCCACTTAGAGCTGATCCTGTTCCTCCCCTGCTTGTGGCCCTTCCGTGGCTCCCCAGCGCCCTCTGGGGTCATAGGTCTGGCTTCTCCCATCTCAAATATCCCCGTCTCAGAGTTCAGATGCTCCAAGTGCCCATCTCCCCCAAGCCTCCGGGGAGAGGTCCCTTCTACCCAGAATGCCCTTCTCCGGTCACCATGGCCACCATTCTGGTCTCCCCTCAGGGTTCCGCCGGCTGGTCTTCTCTGTCTGGCTCAGAGGCTCAGGAAAGGGAGAGGGAGGTCAAGCAGCCTGGAGTCTGGAAGTCATGGCCATGAACTTTCAGGAAGTGAGGAGGGGCCTGGCGGGCGGGAGGGCGGTGCCCCAGGGCAGGGGCGGGGGTGAAGGAAGGGCCGGGTCCTGACCGCTGACCCCTCCACCCAGAATGTGACCCTGGCCATGGCCGTATTCACCATCCTTGCGTCTATCTACTTCTTCAACAAGGTGAGTGGCAAGGGGGTGGAGGCGGCAGGCTAGATGCGCTCCGGCCGCTGTGTTCTCTCTTGGTCTCCCTTCCCTTCTTCTGCTTCTGTGGATCTCTCTGTCTCTTTTCCTCTCGTAGGCTCAGCAATGAGGAGACACAGCACCACCTGACCCGAGAGTCCTGCCTCTGTCCTGACCATGACTCTGGCCTCTGAGACCAAATAAATGTGACTGAGTCGGCACACCCTGCTCCATCTCACCAGGCCGGCAGGCACACCGCCTCCGGCCAGCTGTCTGAGGTCCAGGCTTCTGGGTCAGAGAGAGGAAGCCTGGATTCCTGGGTCTGGCGAAGTTGGGAACTAGCAAGATAGACTCTCAGATTTGAGGCTAGGGGCCCAGTCATTGAGCTGGGTTTCGAAGGATGAGTAGGAGTCTGTCAGAGTTGAGAGGGGAGAAGGACATTCCAACTTGTGTGCAAGAGCACAGAGTGAAGAAGTAACAGGGCTGATTCCCCACCTGGTACCAACACAGACTGCTGTGTAGTGCAGATTTATTTCTTCTCTCTGAGCCTTGGTCTTCTCTTTGGACTCCAAAAGGCCATAGCAAGGACAACCTGACATGAAAGATGTGAATGGAATTTGCAAGCTACAAAGGGTCTGTTGTGGTCATCTTCACTGTTATATTGTATCAACACATCTTTCTCTTAGCAAACTCCTATTCAGCCTTCAATGCCCACTGTAAATGCCCCTTACTATAAAAGTATCCGGACCTCCAAACACATAGCCAGTTACCCCCTCCCTCACTAACTGCCTCCTTCCCGCTGTTTCCATCCCCAGTAGGTGGAATGCCCTGGGTGATACACCAGCCTTTAGTTGAGCTTTATTCATTTTTTTTCATCAGATAAACATTTCATTTCAATTCAAGATTTGAAAAGGAGACTTCTGAGCAGAGTGACTGAACATCCTGGGTTTCCCAGGGAAGGCCTAGCAAATTCTAATTAGGAATTGATTTATAGTCTTACTATAATTTTGGCTTGCGGAATGCAAACACTCTGGGCCAGTTATTCCAGTATAATTGGGAACTGTATCCTCTTTATTTCTTCTTTTTTATTTATTTTTAGCGGTGCTGGGTCTTCATTGCTGTGAGGGCTTGTCTTCAGTTGCAGCGAGCAGGGGCTCCTCTCTAGCTGTGGTGTGCGGGCTTCTCATTGCGGGGGCTTCTCTTGTTGCAGAGCACAGGCTCTAGGGCCCATGGGCCTCCGCAGCTGCACCACGTGGGTAACTAATAGTTGTGGTGCACAGGTTTAGTTGCTCCGCAGCTTGTGGGATCTTCTAGGACTGGGAGTCAAACCCATGTCTCCTGCACCGGCAGGCGGATTCTTTACCACTGAGCCATCAGGGAAGCCCCTTTCTTTAATTCTTGAAAGTGTCCTGATTTAAAAGGTAGTCTTACTTATAGAGGGGCTGGCTTCCCAGGCGGCACTAGTAGTAAAGGACCTGCCTGCCACTGCAGGAGACTTAAGAGGACACAGGTGCGAGCCCTGGGTTGGGAAGATCCCCTGGGGGAGGAAATGGCAACCCACTCCAGTAATCTTGCCTGGAGAATCCCATGGCCAGAGGAGCCTGGCGGGCTACAGTCCATAGGGTCACAAAGAGTCGGACAGAACTGAAGCGACTCAGCACACAACACTTACAGGAGACGTTGTTTGCAAAACTGAGAATGACCACACGGGGGCGGTGTTGGACCATGTTCCCAGCCAGAACTTGGTCCCCCTGGTTCTAGTAGGGAAGTTAGTTGATTTATGCAAAACCGGATTTCTGTGACCTGGGCGGGGAAGCCGTCCTTGAGGTTTCCTCTCTTGCTGGACCTTCGCCCCGCCCCCATCTCTCTCCTCCAGTCCTCCCAGGGGTCCTTCTACAAGCAGAGCTGAGCTGTCCCTCCTTGCTCACAGTCCCTCCCCCCGGGATAGCTGTCCCAGCCCAGCAGACTGACATCGCAGCAAGGTGTATCTAACCTGACAGCCCTCCAGGCCTTCTTTTTAAAAGCTCACCCACTTCCCACGCCCCCTCTGTAGTTCACCCTTGCCCAGCTGCTGAGTCGTGTCTGACTCTTTTGTGACTCCATGGACTGCAGCTTTCCAGGCTCCTCTGTCCATGGGATTTTTCAGGCAAGATTACTGGAGTGGGTTGCCATTTCCTTCTCCAGGGGCTCTTCCCTCACCAAGGATTGAATCCAGGTCTCCTCAAGTGTGTCTCCTGCACTGGGAGGCAAATTCCATATGTAACTGAGATGGTTTAAAAAAGGAAAAGAAAAACACACCCCAGGGCCATTGCACATGCTGTGCTCCCAGCCTGGAGCGTCCACCTCTATTTTGTGTCAGTCCCACCTGAAAGCCTTCCTAAAGCCCCTCCCGACCAGAATCAGGCTCCCTACCCCTCACACCTTCCCCGCTCCTCACCCTTCCCGGCAGTGACTGGGAGCCTGAGGGTGGGGCTGCAGAATAAGATCTGACTCCTCTTCGACCCCCAGCATGGGTCTTGGCTATCAGTGTTTGTGAAGCAAACAAATACTGACAAAGAAATTGATCTTTGTGACCGCCCCCCCCCACCGCCGCAGCTTTACTCCCACCTCCAGGGTTTTCAGCCATTGAGGGCTGGGTTTTCTCAGTGCCCTGGGAGCTATCGAGGTTGCATTTTCACAACCACAGGCACTTGGAGATGGATGGGGCTCAGCCCGCAGCACTGGGACTCCCTGGGGAGCTTTTGAAATTACCAGAGCCCAGCTCTATTCTGGACCACTTAAACCACAACGCCTGGGGATGGGGCCCGGGCATTGATTCAGATTTTAAAAGCTACCCGCCCCCCTTGCCCCGGAGATGCTGATGCGTAGACCAGGGTCAAGAGAGGCATCCCAGCAATGCATTTTCCAAAGACGGAAGAGAGGGGTTTTCCTCATTGGAGCTTAGCAGGTTTCTAAAGTAGTTCTGTGGATACATCAAAGGACTCAGAATGTGGAGCAAAAATTTACCTTTAGTTTGGAAACATTAGGGAGTTTGAAAACCAAAGATGACTAACGACATCCTTCCCCAGAGGCTGGGCCACTGGAGAGATGCTTAGGAGGAGCATGAATGTTTCAAAAGGCAGCGAGAGAAGGCGAATGATAACGGGTGTCCTGGGGGCCCAGAAAATCTGGTGGCCCAGACACGTCCTATGATGCTCGGTCCTACCTATGGGGACCAGGACATCCCAGGGGGCGTGAGCCTTTCACGGTTTTAGCTCCGGAAGTCCTTTAGCCCAGTATTGTGTTGCTGAGTCCTGGCGATAACCAGGAGCCACCTGGGAAGCCTTAGCATGGACCACAGCCCACCAGGCTCCTCTATCCAAGGGATTCTCCAGGCAAGAATACTGGAGTGCGTTGCCATTTCCCTTCTCCAGGGGAATCTTCCGGACCCAGGGATCGAACCCGGGTCTCCTGCATAGCAGGCAGACTCTTCACCATCTGAACCACCAGGGAATGGTTGGTCTTGTCTCTAGATCCAGGCCCATGTCTGTCTGTCTCCCCCTGTCCATCTGTCTCTCTCCCCACTCATTCTCCTCTCCTTCCCTTTGAGATGAGTTCTGTTTCCACCTCCTCCCTGGCCTTTTGCTGTCTCCTCTCCCACTCGGTCCCTCCCCGCAGCCTGACCCGTCTCTCACCTCCGCTCCCTGCCGTGGCCCCCGTCTGTCCCCGTGCGTGTGACACTGTCACATCTGCATCAGCGCCCCCTTCTCCCTCCCGGCATCTCTCCCCCCACTTGGCTTGTTTTCTCTCTGGATCCCTGTCCCCCTCTCTAAACCTCTGTCTCTCTCAGCATCTCACATTCTCCAGAATTTGATCAAGATGGGAGACCCCTCTTCTCTGTCCCCGTAAAAGTCCCCAACCCTCCCAGGGATTTCTCTTCCGGTCCAAACACCAACTGATTCAGTGCCAGGCCAGAGGATGAGGCTGGCTGATAGGTCCCCCAGCAGGCGCTCTGTTGGAAGGGTCGGCCTGGCTCACCGGGCCTCCCCGAGCTCGTAGAGCCAGCAGACCCAGGACCGGAAGAAGGAAGCAGAATGCCCCGGCCCAGAAAACCGCCGTTCAGACTGCGCGATGGCTCTGCACCCAGGCGGGCTGGAGCACCGAGGAGCAGCAATCCCCGGCCACCGCCACAGAAGGTCAGGAAGGCCAGGCCGGGGTCCAGGTGGCGGAAGATGCCACCCAGGGCCCAGCCGGAGTGCGTCTGGGTGAGGGTCAAAGGCGGGAGGACGGTGAAGGCGGCCAAACCAGGCAGCTGATGGGGGCGGAGGCGGAGGGGCCTGCGGCTTGGACCACCGCGCTGGGGCTGGCCGCCTCCAGGAGGCAGGAGGTGAGGGCGGCTGGGCAGTAGAGGAGGAAGAGGGCGGCCTCCGGTGGGCTCGGGGCTCCGGGGGATGACGGCGGCCGAGTCTCCAAGGGGTCCCCCAGGGGCGGGATGCTGCTGTCGGGACCGACAGGCCTCCACGTCAGCAAGCCCCACACCCAGCCCCGCACCAACTTCCCCGTCTCAGGGAGGGCCCACCGTCCACCCATGCCCGGGCAGGGACCTCTCTCTCTCCCTCCCCTCTCCCCTCACAGTCTCACCCTGACTCTGCCCTGGCCCCTCTGATCCAACCCCACTGTCCCGGCCCAGTGCAGGCTTCCAACTCACCTGGCTGGACACTCAGCCCAGCCTCCTCCCCGGCCTCCCTGCTTCCAATCATCCCGTCCAGTCCAGAGCGAGCCTGTCGCTCCTCCCCTGCTCACAGACCTCTCCTGGCTCCCCGGGACCCCTGGCCGAAGTCCCAGCCCCTCATCCTAGGGTGGAGACCCCTGGCCCACCCTTCTCTGCAACCCTTTTCCTGTCCTCAAGGCAGCATCGCATCCAACCACTCCCAGAACTAGCGCGTGGCTCCTTCGCCCCTGCTGTCTTCGGCCATCCTCTCAGGAGACCCATATCCTTCCAGGACTGCAGGACCCTGGCTCTGCCAAGCCCCATGGGGTGGCTGTACTCCTAACAGCCCCATTTTCCAGATGGGAAACTGAGGCTTGGGGCAGGGGAGTTCACTCGCTCAAAATCAAAGCAGACAAAGCAGAGCCTGGATGTGCACTCGCATCTGTGCGACCTCGGAGGCCGGATGTTAGCTCTCGGGGGTCCTGCTCTGTTCACGGGCCTCCGTCTCCCCACTCTGTTTCCTCGTTGGACTGAGCTCGCCAGCGGGTGGGAGGCAGAGGTCTCCCAGGGTGTCTGAGCAGCAGCCCCAGGCCTGGTCTCTCCCAGAGGACTCAGGATGGGACTGCTCACAAGTGGATAGAAATCAGAAGGCTGGAAATCAGAGGGGCCACCATGCAGGTCTGAGCATGAGTCTCAGTTTCCCCATCTGTGAATGGAAGATCAGCTTGTGTGCCTGGGCACTGCCTTCCCATCATCCCCAGGATGAGATCTGAGCTCCTCAGCCTGGCCTTTGCAGCCCTAACCTGCCGAGGCTCCGCCCCCATCACCAGCCGCCAGGCTCACCAGGTCCCTTCCTTCTGCTATGCAGTTCCTAGAACAAGCCGCTAGGTTTCATGCACCCCTCCAGGCTTTCTCCTTGCCATTTCCTCATTCTGGACCACTTTACCCTATCAGCTCCATGCACAAACTCCTACTCAAGCTTCAGAACCCAACTGAGTGCCACCCTCCCTTAGAAACCCTTCCCTACTACCATGTACCACACCAGACTAAACCAGGTATCAGACTTCACTGTGAAGTCTCTGAGAGGTTCAAGCTAAACCAAGGCAGGAACAAAGTGTCAACTACATAGGGGGCAGTGTGCCTTCACAGGCCTCATTTTAATTTAGGTTTTTTTTTAATAGTATACTTTATTTTTTAAGTATGTTTTATTCTTTTTTAAAAACTTTTTTTTAAATTAGTTTATTTGGCTGCGTTGAGTCTTAGTTGAGGCATTCAGGATCTTTCATTTTGGAGTCTCTAACTGTGGTTCTTGGGCTTAGTCGCCCCTAGGTATGTGGGATCCTAGTTCCCTGACGGGGGGATTGAACCCACATCTCCTGCATTGCCAGGCAGATTCTTAACCACTGGACCACCAGGGAAGTCCCATTTTAATTTACTCTTCCAAGAACGCTGTGAGGACAGTACTATTGCTGTCATCATTTTATCAAGGGGGGAACATCGAGGCAAACTTAAATAACTGAGCCATTCAGTCAATGAACAACTGAGAAAGAATCCAGGTTGACTGACTCCAGGATCTGAAATCGTCACCATTGTATTATTTTCCCTAAACAAAGGAAGACTGGGTGAATAAATGCGTGAATCATCCATGAACAACCAACCCACACGGTGCCTCAGGACATGTTTGTAAAATGAATGAGTGAATAAATGAATGCATTCCCCTCTTTACTTGGCAAACTCCTATTCATACATCAATTCCCAGTGCAAATGCTTCCTCCTCCAGGATGCCCTCCATGACTTTTCCAGGCACAGTCCTCCTACAGTCTCTCTTCTTCCCTCTAATCCCCTTAATCCCTCCAGACTGGAACTGTCTGTGGCCTATTTTTTCTCCTATACCACCCTGGGAGCCCCCAGAAGGCCAATTCATATCTATGTCTCCAGTACCCCCCCAGCTCAGGACCACCCTCACAGGAGGCCTTAGGATGTATTTGCAGGTGCAGCTCAGGGTCTGGAGACTGACCAGGAGGAAGAAGAGGCTAGAACCCAATGATGAGGAAGACATACAACACCTCAGGCTGGTCCTCCAGGAAGGAGGTGGCTGAAGCTTCAGGGCCCAGAGCAGGCTGAGTGAGCACTATACCAGGAGTCCAGAGATACCCACCTCCTCATATGACCAGATGACTCATCCCTGAGCCCCAGTTTTCTCAGTTGAAAAAAAAGGTCCATAGACAATCGGGTAGTGAATAATAAGCACATCACAGGGACTTGCCTGGAGGCCCAGTGGTTAAGAATCTGCCTCCTGATGCAGGAGACGCAGGTTCGATCCCTAGTCAGAGAACTAAGATTCTATAAGCTGCACAGTGCAGCTGAAAAACCAAAAATTAATAATGGGCTTCCCTGGTGGCTCAGTGGTAAAGAATCTGCCTATTAATGCAGAGGACATGGGTTCGATCCCTGGTCTGGGAAGATCCCACATGCCCCGGAATAGCTAAGCCCATGCACCACAACTGCTGAGCCTGTGCTCGAGAGCTGCCACTACTGAGCCCACAGACCGCGACTGCTGAAGCCCGGTGCTCAAGAGCCTGTCCTGCACAACAAGAGAAGACACCGCGGTGAGAAACCTGCGCAGCCGCTGGAGATGGGCCCGTGCAGCAGCGAAGACCCAGCACGGACAAAAATAATTTAAAAAATTAATGATAGATGAAGATGCTACCTGCCGGCTTTGAAGACAGAGGAAAGACCCATGAGCCACGAAATGAGGGCAGCTCTGGGAGCTGGGAAAGAGAGAAAGTGGATTGTCCTCCAGGGCCTGGAGACACCCACCTCGGACCCCTGGCCTCCGGAATTGTGACATAGACGGATGCTGTTTTAAGCCACTAAGTAGGCATTTGTTACACTGACCGTAGGAAAATAATACCCTCCCTTTGTAGACCAGCCCCTGGAGGCTTGCTGAGGGCCACACAATCGCTGAGTAAGAGGGGGTAGGAAGTTGGGGAGAGGCCTGGAGGGGATGGTCAGGCTGTGGTGGGAGGGGTGGGGCTGGCCATGGGGAAGGAAGAATAAGCAGGAGGCAGGGAGGCTGGGTAGGGAGGTGGGGGTACCCTACTCTGCCAGGCTTCATCTTGTGGCTCCTGTGGGCTTCAAAGTGCCCAAGACTGGGAGTCGGGGTGAGAGGAGGAAGAGGAGGGGGTCTTGGATCAGAGCCCACTGCCAGCCTCTCCCTCCCTCCCGCCTCCGGCCCTGTCTGTCCTGACCCCTCCACCCTCTTCTCCATCCCCGCCAGCCGGTCCCTGCTCAGGCTGCCTCCTCCATCCCCGGACCTTCTCCCGGTTAGTGTCACGCCCACAGGACCCCAGATGGGCCTTTCTACACCCAGGGCTGGCCTCACCCCTCCCCTGCTCACCCTCTGTGGCTCCCCAGTGCCCCTGGACAAAGTCCCAGCCCCTCAGCCTGCTCTTCTCCCACTGTTGCCCATCAGAGCCTTCGGTTTCCCCACCCACGGCATCACCCTAAGCTCTGGGCACTGCTTCCCTGGTACCTGCTCTGTCACAGCCATGACCACCGCGGTCCCCACCGTCTGTGCCCATCTCTGCGGCGAGTCATCTCCCTGAGACCAAGGGCCCTGGCCTGACTCCTCCAGGGTCCCCAGCATCACCCGCCACAGGGGAAGCATATGAGAGGAGTGGGTCCCCATTTTCAAGTGAGCGAATCCTTTAACCCTCTATAGACCCAGGTCTAGGGCTTCCCTGGTGGCTCAGTGGTAAAGAATCCACCTGCCAGGGCAGGAGACGCAGGTTTGATCCCTGGGTGGGGAAGATCCCCTGGGGAAGGAAATGGCAACCCACTCCACTATTCTTGCCGGAGGAGCCTAGTGGGCTACAGTCCATGGGGTCGCAAAGAGTCAGACATTACTGAGCAACTAACACAACAACAAAAGCAGAGCCCAGGTCTCGGTCAGCGCGCGTCTGAGGTGGCGGGGAGGGGCAGCACAGCATCACAGACCACGTCCAGGCCTGGAGGACCCTGCTGCTGCTGCTGCTCAGTCGCTTCAGTTGTGTCCGACTCCATGTGACCCCATGGACTGCAGCCCCCCAGGCTCCTCTGTCCATGCGGAGTTGCCAGGCAAGAGTACTGGAGTGGGTTGCCATGCCCTCCTCCAGGGGATCTTCCTGACCCAGGGATCAAACTCGCATCTCTTCTGTCTCTTGCACTGGAAGTCAGGTTCTTCACCATTAGCGCCCACGGAGGACACAGGAACAGTGAAACAGACAAGGGTGTAAGACCGTCACGTTGTCGTCCCTTTGTTTTATTCCACACAAATGGGCGCCTGGAGACCCACAGCACGGCTCACCATGTCGCCCACGGTGCCGGGTTTGAAGCCGATCCTTGACATCCTGACCCCGGCTGGGGCCTCGGGCGAGGAAGTCTCTACCCCAGCCAGGCTGCACAAGGACTGGAAAGGATTCCGGCGCTCAGTCAACAGAACAGAACCTATGACTCTGCAGCCGCGGAGGGAAGGTTTCAGGTGTCAGGGGGTGAGGAGTCTCCTGACAGCTATTTTCCCACATGTGATGACAGTCTGCCTGTCTCCCACGGCTGGGAACATCTCAAACCAGGCCAGATCGGGGGCACCGCCTCCCATCTCTGGGTGCTGAGAGACACAGAGGTACTGATTAACAGCGTGCCGTGACTGCCTCCCTCCTGGCTGGGGGGTAAGCCTCTTTCTGTGCGATCCTACTATTCAGGCTTGTCTTTCCTAGGCTGGGAGCTGCGTGAGGGCAGAGGCTGCGGCCTTGGCAGCATACGCGAATCCCTGAGGATGCTAGAAATTTATACCTACTGTGCGCTTGCTCGGTACTTTGTAGGAACAGGGTATGGCATGGAAGTGGAGGCTGTGGGCTCTGAAGGGCGGAACCTTAGCCCCTCCCCTGGAGTGTTGGCCCCTCCCCTTTGAATGTCAGCCCCACTGCCTGCCCCCAGGAATACCTGTGCCTTCACAATTTAGGAAGAAAAAAAAATATTTATTTATTTGGCTGTACAGGGTCTTGGGCTTCCCAGGTGGCACTAATGGTTAAGAACCCACCTGCCAATGCAGGACATGTACGATTTGTTGGTTTGACCCCTGGGTCGGGAAGATCCCCTGGAGGAGGGTGTGGCAACCCTCCCCAGTATTCCTGCCTGGAGAATCCCCATGGACAGAGGAGCCAGACGGGCTACAGTCTGTAGGGTCGCAGAGTCAGACACGACTGAAGCGACTTAGCACACTCGCAGGTACGGGGTCTCAGTTGTGGCAGGTGGGATCTAGTTCCCCCACCAGGGGTCAAACCAGACCCCCCCCACTGGGCACAGAGCCTTAGCCCCTGGATGACCCGGAAAGTCCCTCTACTTCACCTTTTATTTTTAGTGCCTAGACCCACGCCCTTCATCTGACAGGCATTCAATAAACATAAGCCGGCGGACTCATGGAATCAGACGGCTCAAGTCTTGAGTGTCATTTACTTGCTGTGTGACCTCTGGTAGGTTACTTTACCTCTCTGAGCTTTGTTTCCTCATCAAGGGGCATAATCGTCCGACCACCCTCTAGGGCCAAGTCGCTGGAAATCTCTTGTTTGCAAAGCTCTTCACTAGGACCTCAACACCTGTGAGCTTGTACTTATGGCATGAATCAAGGGGTGAATCGCCTTCTTGGATCCTCATAGAAATCTTTTTAGCAGGATTTTCAGTCCCTGTTTGGCAGAGTGAGAATCCGAGGCTTGGGGCATCCTCCACTTCCCTCTGCCCTTCTTCACGGAGGCTGAACAAGGAAATGCCGATTCCTAAGCCGGGCCTCGCCCCCAAAACCTATCTCGCCCACCACGACGGGCTCTCCCGATCAAAGACAACAATCTCCCCAGGAGAGTCCTGCAGCTGCTGTGAAAACCGCAGCGTCTCCTCAGAAGACTGCTTAACCGATTTCATCAGGAAATCAATGCAAATTACAAACCGCGCCCGGATCCCACTATTCTCCTCTGAGAAGGCGGAGATCAAAGAGAAGCTCCAGGAAACCGCATTTCCGAGCGCCCGGTGGAGGAATCTTGCTAGCAACATCTAACACGCCCTCCGACCCTGCCCGTCCCCGAGGAAAGATCTAACAACAGATGACAAGATAGATGACAGCAAATAAGTCACACCCCCGCGGTGCCAGGCACAGACCTGAGCGCCTTACCCTCAGTAACGCGCCTAACCGACGCAGTGACTCTTTGAGGATGGTACTGTTCTATTCCCATTTCACATAGACAGAAACTGAGGCGTAGGGAGTGAAAGCGACTTGACGGGTGTCACCCAGCTATGATCAGCCCGTCCCTGGTGGCTCAGAGTAAAGCGTCTGACGGCGATGTGGGAGACCCGGGTTCGATCCCTGTGTCGGGAAGATCCCCTGGAGAAGGAAATGGCAACCCACTCCAGTATTCTTGCCTAGAAAATTCCATGGATGGAGGAGCCTGGTGGGCTACAGTCCATGGGGTATCGAAGAGTCGTACACGACTGAGCGACTTCACTCATGCCACTCTGCCTTCATGGAGCGTTCACCAACCTACACAGGTACGCGTGTAACAGGATGCTGTTGTAGGAGAAATAAAAAGAACCAATTTATTTATCAGTTCAGTTCACTTCAGTCGCTCAGTTGTGTCCAACTCTTGACCTTGTGATTAACCTGAAACAAGTAGGA
Source organism: Moschus berezovskii (assembly GCF_049115385.1). NCBI lineage: Eukaryota > Metazoa > Chordata > Mammalia > Artiodactyla > Moschidae > Moschus > Moschus berezovskii. Next base: position 7,022,040 of record NC_142481.1, read on the forward strand.
GTCTCAGTATAAAGGAAGGTAAAATAGATACTAGGAGGGAAACTAAATGTTTCTAATGGAGAGATTTAGACAGATTGCTGGGAAGACTTCCTCAAAGAAGAGGCAGGATTTAGCAGAGTCTCGGAAGTCAGCCTGGGGAAGGGGCTGCAAGCTAAGCCGGAGGGCTTCCAGCTTGTATCTGAAGCTTCCCATCATCCTCTGGGGGCTTCACCTTGAGGACATACTGATTGAAAGACCCCTCCTCACCAAATGCCCGGGCCAAGACAGAAGGTCAAGACTGGAAAAACTTCTCTTGGAAATCTCTGCCAATGAAGACGTAGAGAAAAGGGTTGAGGCAGCTGTTGAAACAACCCAGAGAGAAGGCACCCAGAGGATAGGCCACAACTTAAATCTGGTTTGCCATTGCCACAGTCGGGCCACAGCACGGTGTTAAACAGGAACCAGAAGGCGAAAAAGGTGCTCACCGGCACGAGCAGCAACCTCTTTGGCCGGCGGGCATGGGCAGAGCCCTCCTGCCGAAGCCGGGTGCGGTCGAGGAGGGCACAGGTACCAATGATCGCCAAGGGTGCCACGAAGCCCAGCAGGACGTGAAAGAGGGTCTTAGTGACTCTCCTCTCCACAGCCTTGGAGTCACGCCTGGCCCTTGCGGTAACCTTGAAGCTGCAGTATTCACATCCCTTCTATTTCTCAACGTCTCGGAAAATCAAGTTTGGAGAGCAAGTGACAAGAGCCAGGAGCCATACACACACAGCCAGCCAGACTGCTCGCTGCACGGCGCGGTAGTTTCGGGACCAGACCAGGGGTACATGACAGAGATGCAACGGTCCAGGGAGATGAGGACCGGGAACCAGGTGCTGGTGAAGAAGCTGGTGGCCAAGAAGGCCATGTAGAGCTTGCAGGCTGCAGCTGTGAGGGGCCACTGGCCAGGGACCATGCTGTATATGGTGATCGGCAAGGGCAGTAAGGCCATGAATCTGCAAAGGCCAGGTGGGAGAACCAGATGGTGGTAGCAGCGCATGGCGTTCGGAAAGCCGTCATCCAGAGCACCAGCCCGCTGGCCACCACGTCGGCCGCAAAGGACATGCACAGCATGGCGACGGTCAGCTGGTGGAGGCCCTGGATCCTCTCAGGCTGGCACTCGGGCTCGGAGGTAGAATTCATCTTTCTGGAGGACAAAGGACCACACGTCAGAGCTACGAGTTACCTTTCACTGCTTTTCAGAGCCCCAGAGTCCCCTCGGAAACCCCTCCATTCATTTCTCTGATTCAATACATTTTTCAAAAATTTTTATTTATTTATTTAGGCTGTGCCAGGTCTTAGCTGTGGCATGTGGGCTCTAGTTCCCTGACCAGGGATCAAACCTGAGCCCAGTGCAGAGTTTTATCCCCTGGACTACCCTGGAAGTCACCCAATTCAATATGTATTTAATTGACTGCCTGTCATGTCACTTTGATACCAGTAGATATTGGAACTGAGTCACATGACAGAACAGACCATCATAGAACTTACATCCTAAAGGGGGTGTCAGAATGGAAACACGATACATAGACTAAAGAAATCCGTGATGTGCTACTTTAGAAGACTGCAAACCCTGTGGAAAAAAGGACTACAAAAGAAAAAAAAGAAGTGGCCCCTGACTTTCGGTTATGTCAGAGTAGCTTCGTCAGACAGTCTGACATTAAAAAATTATAACATCTCGCCAAAAACATTAAAACATCAGTCCATTGTTTGAAGACATTGGAGAGTGATCAAAATCAAGTATAAACTGGAGGAGAGTCTAACCCTTGATGGGGGAATCTGGGTGAGGTCCCCGATGTGAGTTTGCATCTTCTGGGTGTGAACCGTTTGTAATTGCTGCATCCTCGCTGGCTTCAGGTATGAGAGGAGAGAGTTGTAAGCCGGCAGATGAGTCGGAAAGTGAGAAGAGAGGGAACTGTGGAGGGAAGGGAGGCCCAGGGCAGGTAAAGTCCAAAATATGCGTATGACTCCATCCAAATCCTTGCCTGACTAAATTATTTAAGTTTGAGGGAGACCCCAGGATGCCTGGTGAGAAAGCAGGAGCTGGAATTTACCAGAATTAAGCAGAGATTTCAGGCGTTTGCGTTTGCAGTTTTGAGCAGAGGTTTGAAGGAGGCGAGGAAGAAAGCCGTGAGAATATCCAGACGAAGAATGTTGCAGGCAGCATTAACAGCTGTGTGGAGACCCTAAGGTAGGACCATGCCTTCTGAGTCCAAGGAGCAGTGGGAAGGCCAGTGAGCGATGGGGAGAGGGGTCGGAAGTGAGACGAGACGGGGTGGGGTCGGTTCATGCAGCACCCTGTGGGCCACGGGGGGAACTCCCCCAGCTTTTACTGGGAATTAGGTGGGAGCCACAGGAAGACTCTTGGCAAGTGGAGGGACTGGTTCTCAGTTAGATTTTAACAATTGCTGCAGCTTCTAAGTTGAGACTAGACTGAAGGGGGCTAGGATGGAAGCTAGAGGCCAGTGAGGAGGCGTCTGCAGAAATCGGGGTGAGCGATGGTGGTGACTGTGATCATGGCGAAGAACATCACAGGAGGTGTGTGTGTCTGTGTATGTGTGTGTGTGTCTGTGTACGCGGGCACTGTTTGCTACCTGAAAGAGTAGCCCAGTCTACAGTAGCCCACCAGGAATTTTCCAGGCAAGAATACCGGAGTGGGCCGCCATTGGCTACTTCAGAGGATCTTCCCGACCCAGGGATCGAACCTGTGTCTCTTGCGTCTCCTGCATTGCAGGCGATTCTTTACCACTGCGCCACCTGGGACGCCCGTCAGAGGAGGCAGGGAGAAGCTTATCTTGGATGCATCCTGAAGGCAGAGCTGACCAGATTTGCCAATGGGCTGGGTGTGCACAGTGAGAGGAAGAGCAGAGTCAGGGGTGACCGCAAGCCGGCTGAACAGCTGGAATCCCGAGCTCCATAACTGATGGGGAAGACATTGTTGAGTCGGGGCGGGGTGGCGTGGTGCAAGTTTAGGGTGAGACCAGGAGCTGAGTGTCGGACACCCTGAGTTGGCCTGTTGGACACCCAAATAGGCACTTAGATACTGGCAGTCAGATTACAGGAGACAGTTTCCAGCTAGAGATGTGTGGGCATCACTAAAATCTGTGTTCTTTTTTTAAATGCTTTTTATGATTTATTTAACTGAAGGATAATTACAATGTTGTGTTGGCTTCTGCGGCACATCACCATGGATCAGCCATATTGAATTTCTTGTTCAGCCGTGAGCCTGACTGTGAACATCAAGGGTTAGTGTAGAGAGAGCAGACATCTAAGTGCTGGAGAAAGCATGTGAGCTTAGACGCAGGACAGTCATAGGCTGAAATTCTGGTTGAGAGGCTGGCTGTGTGATCTTGGGCAAAGAGCTTTCCTTCTCTGAGCCTCAGTTTTGCTTATCTGAGAAAGGGGTATAGAATCCTCGAACACCTTTCCCTCTTCCCCTAACTCCTACTCACCACAAAGCCTGGTTGATTTTGCCTCCAAAAAGCCTCTTGTATCCGTACACTTCTTCCTGTCTCCCCAGCCCCTCCATTCAATGGAGGGCAGTGGATCCCCAGCATCTCCCACTTATTACCGATCTTTCTGCTCCTATACTTTGGTCCCCTGCAAGCCATTTGTCACAGTGCAGCCAGAATGATCCTTCAAAAGCCCAACTCAGGGACTTCCCCTTTGGCCCATCAGTTAAGACTCAGGGCACTTCCACTGCAGGGGATGTGCGTTCAGCCCCTGGTCAGAAAACTAAGATCCCACATGCCACGCAGTGCAGCCAAAAAGGAAAAAAAAAAAAAAGTCCAACTCAAAAGCTGTGCTTTGGGGCTTTCCTGGTGGCTCAGTGGTAAAGAATCCACCTGCCAATGCAAGAGACACGAGTTCGATCCCTAGTCCTGAAAGATCCCACACACCTCAGAGCAACTAAGCCCATTCGCCGCAAGTATTGAGCCTGTGCTCTAGAGCCCACAAGCTGCAACTACTGAAGCCCTCACACCCTACAGCCCATGCTCTGCAACAAGAGAAGCCCACACACTGCACCTGGAGAGTAGCACCTGCTCCCCGAAACCAGAGAAAACCCTGCTCTCTCATGCTTAGTCATGTCTGACTCTGCGACCCCACGGACTGTAGCCTGCCAGGCTCCTCTTTCCGTGGGGATTCTCCAGGCAAGAATACTGGAGTGGGTTGCCATGCCCTCCTCCAGGGGATCTTCCCAACCCAGGGATCGAACCCGTGTCTCCTGCATCTCCTGCATTGCAGATTCTTTACCTACTGAGCCGAATGACTGGCAGCAATCAGACCTGAGTTTGTGGGACTCTCTGATTTGCATCTGTCTCCCCCACAAGATTCTGAACTCCATAAAGGCAAGGCTAGTATGTGACTCATTCACGAGCCCCTCGCACATAGTAAGCACTCAATAAATAATTGAAAACTGATTGTCTAAGGAGGACAGTCTCTCCTTGTCCCCCAGAGGATGGAGTCATTCATTGAAAAGTCTACGCATTGAGCCCACAGTGTACGTCACACGCTCTAAGCACCAGGGGAGCAGCAGTGATGGAAACAGGTATCTCTCTCTTGGTGGAGCTGACATGAAAGGCACGAGAAAGCTCTTCACCTGGAGGAAGCATTTCAGAGCTTTTTGTCTCTTTTGCCGCCACCACCTCCTCGAACCCCGCTACTGCACTGCCCCTGTCCTCGCTGTCACACCTCCCACCCTCTGAGCTCCCTGAGGCTCCAAATACAAGTTCCACGTGACCATTTCCTGTGTCCAAGGGCAGGGGTGTTAGGCTGAGGAAACTCTGTCTGAACCCTCCATCTGTGCTGGGAAGTCTCCAGCCTTGAGCCTGTGTTGGAGTCAGGGGGCATATGGCCAGAAGACGGTCAGTGCATTTGGAGCAGATCAGATCCAGGAAACAGTCTTGAGCAAGAATTGTGGTGGCCCCAGAGATCGACATCAGAGTCCACAAAGCACCAGTAGCTGTGGGTCCTGATAGACCGTGGAGGCTGGGAGCTTGGTGGGACTAAGGGGAGAGGGGCTCCATACAGATCATTTTGCTGCACCACCCCAGTCACCCTCGTCTGTCCTTTCTAACACCCCAGCCCCCTACCCCATCTCAGGAAGAAAACTCAGCCTGCTTATCCCTACTTTGGGGAGCTCCAGTTGACCTTCTCTTAGGAAATAATAGCGGATGCAGTGATGGGTAAGGTTTTACCTTGTGGTTGTTCAGTCACTCAGTCATATCCGACTCTTAGCGACCCCATGGACTGTAGTACCCCAGGCTTCCCTGTCCTTCACTGTCTCTTGGAGTTTGCTCAAATTCATGTCCATTGAATAAGTGATGCTATCTATAACTATCTCATCCTCTGCCACCCCCTTCTCCTTTTGCCTTCCATCTCTCCCAGCATCAGAGTCTTTGCCAATGAGTTGACTTTCTTCGCATCAGGTGACCTTTAAAGTATTGGAGCTTCAGCATCAGTCCTAATGAATATGCGGGGTTGATTTCCTTGAGAATTGATTGGCTTGATCTCTTTGTAGTCCAAGGGACTCTCAAGAGTCTTCTCCAGCACCACAGTTTGAAAGCATCAGTTTTTCGGCGCTCAACCTTCTTTATGACCCAAATCTCACATCTGTCCATGACTACTCGAAAAGCCATAGCTTTGAACATACAGACCTTTGTTGGCAAAGTGATGTCTTTGCTTTTTAATACACTGTCTAGTTTTGTCTTAGCTTTCCTTCCAAGGAGCAAGCGTCTTTTGATTTCATGGCCACAGTCACCGTCCACAGTTGGCTTTGTGTAAGCCAACATAAAAAATACGTGTCCTTCCCCCTAATTTTCCTGATGCATGGGGTTGGTGGTCCATAGAATCCAAAACTCTAAGAGGAGTTCCCTAGATTCCTAGGGTCAATAGGGATTTGTAGCAAAGCCCAACACATCAGAACGTCCTACAGAACCATGAGCAGGAGACATGGTTGTTGTTTTAAGCCTCTAAGTTTTGGGGTGGTTTGTTTGGTGGTAAAACTAATTGATACACATGGGAAACAGCCCCCCTTCATTCAAACTTCACTGACTATGTGCTAAGCACCTGCTATGTGACAGGCACTGGGCTGGATGTTGGGGAGAACAGGATAGACACACAAATTCTGCCTCCAGGAAATTCTGAGTACTGAGAGAGAAAGAGACATGAAATAATACACTGACAACAAATGTATTTATTTACAGATGGGGTTAGAGTTCTGAAGAAACACTTGTTGGAGATGGTCTCAGGGCTGGAGGACTGATGAGGAAGTGACACTCAGGGTGCGATCTGAAAGCTGATAGGTTTTTGACAGCCATAGAGGGAGGGAGCAGTGTCCCAGAGAGTGGAAACAGCATGTGCAAAGGCCCTGGGAATGGCAGAACCTTTTCTCTTTTTTATCTTGCTGAGGTTTCTTTTATTAGCAGTTTGGGACAGCTGGAATTTCCAAAACCAAGCACCAAAATTGCCTTAGTTGAAAGTGCAAGAAAATAGCAGACCTATAAAGCTGAAGACATAACTATGGAAAAGAAACATGCAAAAGGGATTCTCAGCAAATAGAAGCATGAAATGTTTTCATCCACCCAGAAGAAAGTCAAGAAGTCAGCCTTGGGAAGGTCCAGTAGTTTAAAAAATCAATTGCCTTTCAGCAGAGAGAAATGTTGAATTGGGATAACCCCAGCCAACAACAAAACACATGAAACCTTGTCAGTCTGTCAAAAAAATAAATTCCATTGAGGTTTAATTTACATATAATAAAATTTCCCATTCCTAGCATACATTCTTTTTTTTTTTTTTTCCTAAATACCTGCATCCATGTGAAAGAGAAACTGTTAGTCATTCCATTGTGTCCCACTCTTTGCAACCCAATGGACTGTAGCCCACCAGGCTCCTCTGTCCATGGGATTCTCCAGGCAAGAATACTGGAGTGGGTTGCCATGCCCGCCTCCAGGGGATCTTCCTGACCCAGGGGTTGAACCCATGTTTCCCACATTACAGGCAAATTCTTACCGTCTGAGCCACCAGAGAAGTAACCAGCACTATAATTAAGATCTAGAACATTTTTGTTCCCCAAGTTCCTCCAGGCCCCAAGTGGCCACTAATCTGTTTTCTAATATTATAGATAATATCAGAAAACTTTTTCTAAGTTTCATATAAATATATAATCCTTTTAGTGTTTCCAAATTTAACAGGTGAAAATACAGGATGGCTCAGTTCAGTTCAGTTGCTCAGTCGTGACCGACTCTTTGCGACCCCATGAATCGCAGCACGCCAGGCCTCCCTGTCCATCACCAACTCCCGGAGTTCACTCAAACTCATGTCCATCGAGCTGGTGATGCCATCCAGCCATCTCATTCTCTGTCGTCCCCTTCTCCTCCCGCCCCCAATCCTTCCCAGCATCAGAGTCTTTTCGAGTGAGTCAACTCTTCTCATGAGGTAGCCAAAGTATTGGAGTTTCAGGTTTAGCATCAGTCCTTCCAATGAACACCCAGGATCGATCTCCTTCAGAATGGACTGGTTGGATCTCCTTGCAGTCCGAGGGACTCTCAAGAGTCTTCTCCAACACCACAGTTCAAAAGCATCAATTCTTCAGCGATTAGCTTTCTTCACAGTCCAACTCTCACATCCATACATGACCACTGGAAAAACCATAGCCTTGACTAGACGGACCTTTGTTGGCAAAGTAATGTCTTTGCTTTTTAATATACTATCAAGGTTGGTCATAACTTTCCTTCCTTACATTTTAATTTCAGGTAAGTAAAAATAATCTATTTAAAGATTTCATGGGACATGTTTTTTAACAAGTTGTTTATCTGAAATTCAACTTTAGCTGGACATTTTGTATTTTATCTGGCAATGCCTTTATCTTTATGGCCAGTTTCTTTCACTCAGTACAATGTTTTGAGGTTTACCCATGCTATGTATCAGGAAACGCTTCCTTTTTCATTGCTGAGTGGTATGCCATGTGTGGAGAAGGCGATGGCACCCCACTCCAGGACTCTTGCCTGGAAAACCCATGTATGAAGGAGCCTGGTAGGCTGCAGTCCATGTGGTCACTAAGAGTCAGACACGACTGAGCGGCTTCACTTTCACTTTTCACTTTCATGCATTGGAGGAGGAAATGGCAACCCACTCCAGTGTTCTTGCCTGGAGAATCCCAGGGACAGGGGAACCTGGTGGGCTGCCATCTATGGAGTCACACAGAGTCGGCCACAACTGACGTGACTTAGCAGCAGCAGCATTCCGCTATGTGGACGTAGCACAGTGTGTTTAGGCATTCTCTTGTCAGTGGATGTTTGAATTGTTTTCAGTTTGAGGCTTTCAATAGGCTGAGCATTTGTGTCCTCCCAATTTTCTTAAGGGCTTCCCAGGTGGTGGGAGCGGTAAAGGACCTGCCTGCCAGTGTAGGAGAGATAAGAGACGTGGGTTGGGTCCCTGGGTCGGGAAGATCCCCTGGAGGAGGGCATGGCAACCCACTCCAGTATTCTTGCCTGGAGAGTCCCAGGGACAGAGGAGCCTGGAGGGCTATGGTCCGTAGTGTGGCACAGAGTCGGACACAACTCATGCATTATTCTTATCTTGAAATCCTAGCCCCCAGCGCGATGGTATTAGGAGATGGTAAGGTCATGAAGGTAGCATGCTCATCAGTGGGATTAGTGCCCTTACAATAGAGACCACGGAGGGAGCCGCCCCCCCGGCCCCTTTCACCAAGGGAGGACACAGTGAGACAATGGCAGAGCGTGAACCAGGAGGAAGCGCTCACCAGACGCTGAATCTGCTGGCACCTTGATCTTAGACTCCCCAGACTCTGAAATTGTGAGAAATAGATTTCTATTGTTTATAAGCCCCCAGACTATGGTATTGTGGTACAGCAGTCCAAGCAGACTCAGCTCTGAATTCGGCTCTGAATATCCAAGCTCAATATTTAATATCTTTCCCCCGCCCCCCAGACGATGCTGGCGCCCTTGAACTTGTGGCGACCACAGACACAGGTTGTGGAGGACCTGGGTAATTGCAAAGACAGTGCCTAGAAAGTACACGTGTGACTGTTCTCCTGACAAGCTCGTCACTCCCTCTGGCAGGTGCGGCCCTCCCTCAGTCCTGCATCCGCTTTCCCCTGTCTCTGTGCTTCGCGGGGCTGTCCTGACCGTGAAATTAATTGCCTGCAGAGCGCTCGAACAGTGTCTGGCACACAGAAAGTGCTCAAAACTTGTCAGCTGTCATGATTCACACAAATGTGTCTTCTGCAGAACATTTCAGCAGCTCTAATAGAGATCATTTTTTTAAGGTTATACCATTTTACCAACTGGCCAGTTAGCTCAGTTGGTTAGAGCGAGATACTAAGAACCCATGGTCCAGGTTCGACCCTTTCTGAGCAGTCCAGGTGGTGCTGGCAGTAAAGAATCTGCCTGCCAATGCAGGAGGTGTAAGAGACATGGGTTCGATCCCTGGGTTGGGAAGACCCCCTGGAGTAGGAAATGGCAACCTACTCCACTATTCTTGCCTGGAGAATCCCATGGACAGAGGAGCCTGGTGGGCTGCAGTCCATGAGGTTACAAAGAACTGGACATGACTGAGCAAATGTTTCAGTTACAGGTACAGTTAGCTGGGCTCCATGAAGAATGAAAAGACATAGCCTGTAAAATAACAAACACAATGCTTCTTACCACCACCAGGGAAGCCCAGACTCAGAATGTTACTTTATATTTATTGAAAGATCTCTTCTAGATGAATTTCACACTTGCAAAGGAAAATATAAGAGAAATTAAGTGTTTGTAGTATTTCTTCCTGATTGTTTCTTTTGTTGTTTGAAAAATTTCAGACACATTAAAAGTAGTCAAAATAGTATAATGACCCTCGCATGTGCTGATCACTCAGCCTCAGCGATCTCGTTTCATCTGTATTCCTGTCCATTCTTCTCCAACCGGATTATTTGAAAGCAAATTCCAGATATACCATTTTACTACAAAAATTCCAACTTACATCTCTCAAAGGAAGAGCACCTTTAAAAATATGTAATTGCACCATCACACCTAAAAGTAACAAAAAACTCCTCAATATATACAAAATAAGTTCTTTCAGTGTTCACATTTCCAATTAGCTCCTAAATATTATAACATTTTTTTGAGGGGACTCAATTCTTCCGATGCGAAGAGCTTACTCATTGAAACGACCCTGATGCTGAAAAGGATTGAGGGCAAGAGGAGAAGGGAATGACAGAGGATGAGATTGTTGGACGGCATCATCAACTTAATGGACATGAGTTTGAGTAAACTCCGGGAGATGGTGAAGGACAGGGAAGCCTGGTGTGCTGCAGTCCATGGGGTCACAAAGGGTCGGACACAACTGAGCAACAACAACTCTTATGGATCACCAGAGTCAGTAATGTCCATATATTATAAACAACACCATCCTCTGTCTAGATTTGGTGAGGCAGTGTTTCTTTAAAGATGACCTGGGAAAACTTAAAAAAACCCGTTGCTACCGGGCTCTTGAGGCAGCTTTGCAATTACATATGTTGGCCCATTACTGATTTCTATTTCCAGGGCATTTCCAAACACGACTTGTTCATGACTGATCCCCCCACGCACACCCAGCTGGGTCCTGGGGGCTCAGAGTTGCCCTGCAGGACTTTCTTCCAGGCTTCAGACAGTCCTTCTGCAGGAGTTCGTGCCTTGCCAAGAGCGATCCTGCGGTGCCGGTCGTTGGAAGATGCCTCCCGGTTTCAGACGGGTCAAGATGTGAGGCAGTGTAATTCTTAGAATAGATCAAATACGATACCTTTCTGATGTTCTGCTTTATCAAAGCCAGTTCCTTTTCCCAAAGGGGAGCACTGCGGGCAGCTGGTAAGATGCTAATTGTCCTCACCAGGTTGCTCTCTGCCTGGATTAGGGACTGCTTCCTGCAGTGGTGAAATCCTGTATAATATATTCAAGTGGGTAACTTTGTTCTACATAAATGATTTCCAGAAGTAAGTGTTTCCCCCACTGCTATAGATGCTTCAACCTTAAAAAAAAAAAAAAATCAGAGTGTCCCATGCAGTGATGGTGACATTCTCACGCAATTCCATCCCAGCACAAATTCAAGTTTTTCTCCCTGTCCCTGCCCCTATACCACCATCACAGCCACACCATGGTTTGTTTTTCTTGGCCAGCCCTGCAGCTCGTGGGATCTTAGTTGCTCAACCAGGGATCAAGCCCGCAGCAGTCCTAACCACCGGACTGCCAGGGAACACCCAAACAAACATTTCCCCCCCCACAATGTGTTTTGCTCTTACAGATACTGCTGCAAACAACCTCTTCGGGGATAAAGCTTTTTCTCCATATTTAGGATTATTTCTTTGAATTCCCAGAAAGTGAAAGAGGCTCAGTCGCGTCCAACTCTTTGCGACGCTATGGACTACACAGTCCATGGAATTCTGCAGGCCAGAATACTGGAGTGGGTAGCCTTTCCCTTCTCCAGGGGGTCTTCCCAACCCAGGGATCGAATCCAGGTCTCCCACATTGCAGGCGGATTCTTTACAAGCTGAGCCACCAGAGAAGACCAACAATACTGGAGTGGGTAGCCTATCCCTTCTCCAGGGTATCTTCCCGACACAGGAATCGAACCAGGGTCTCCCTTATTGCAGGCAGATTCTTAACCAACTGAGCTATTAGGGAAGCCAGATTGCCCGCTAAGAAGAAAAGACCTCACCTTTGTTTTCCACAAGGATGGATGTACAATAGAGCAGACCTCTCCTACCTGCTCTGGGTCTTCTAGTTTTAACCCTGAGGGCTTGCTTCCCCGGTGGCTCTGTGGTTAAGAATCCACCTGCCAATGCAGGCGACTTGGGTCTGATCCCTGGTCAGCAAGGATCCCTCTAACTGCAACTACAGAGAAGCCCTCGCAGCAACTAAGACCCAGCACAGGAAAAAAATAAATAAAATTATTAAAAAAAAAAAAAACCTTTTTCCCTGGGTATTGACTTATTGGAATTTTTTAAGTTATTTGCTTGTTTTAAATTAATTATTTATTTGTGTTTGGTTGTGCTGGGTCTTCGTTTCTGCAAGCGGGCTTTCTAGTTGCTGTAAGCGGGCTTCTCTTTGCAGTGACTTCTCTTGTTGCAGAGCACAGGCTCTAGGGCTTAAGGGTTAAGCAGTTGCGGTACACGTGATCAGTTGCTTCATGTCACGTGGGATCCTCCTGGACCAGGGATCGAACCCGTGTCCCCTGCATTGGCAGGCGGGTTCTTAACCACTGGACCACCAGGGAAGTCCCCAGAATTTCTTGATTTCTTGTGTGATACACTGTCTTCCTGTAAGACTGGTTTACTGCCTATATATACTCTTTGAGGAACTGTTTCTTTATGTATTTTGCCCACTTGCATCCTGGAATCTAACTGTTGTGTTCCCTTTTTCTGTCACTTTGTATGATAAGATTATTAATGTTATTTCTGTCACATGTTATTTCTGTACAATTTTTTTCAAGTCTGTTTCTTCTCTTTTAATTTTAATGTGAGCTATTTTTTATACACAGAGCTTTTAAATTTAAGGTTGTCAAATCTGTATCCCTAATACGAGGAGGGGGGGAAGGAAAAAGTCTACTGTAAGTATTTTCATGAACTCCCTATTGCCAAATTCAGACTTAAATTGAAGAAAGTAGGGAAAACCACTAGACCATTCAGATATGACCTTAATCAAATTCCTTATGATTATACAGTGGAAGTGAGAAATAGATTTAAGGGACTAGATCTGATAGATAGAGTGCCTGATGAACTCTGGACGGAGGTTCGTGACATTGTACAGGAGACAGGGACCAAGTCCATCCCCATGGAAAAGAAATGCAAAAAAGCAAAATGGCTGTCTGAGGAGGCCTTACAAATAGCTGTGAAAAGAAGAGAAGCGAAAAGCAAAGGAGAAAAGGAAAGATATAAGCATCTGAATGCAGAGTTCCAAAGATTAGCAAGGAGAGATAAGAAAGCCTTCCTCAGTGATCAATGCAAAGAAATAGAGGAAAACAACAGAATAGGAAAAACAAGAGATCTCTTCAAGAAAATTAGAGATTCCAAGGGAACATTTCATGCAAAGATGGGCTCAATAAAGGACAGAAATGGTATGGACCTAACAGAAGCAGAAGATATTAAGAAGAGGTGGCAAAAATACACAGAAGAACTGTACAAAAAAGATCTTCATGACCAAGATAGTCACAATAACGTGATCACTGACCTAGAGCCAGACATCTTGGAATGTGAAGTCAAGTGGGCCTTAGAAAGCATCACTATGAACAAAGCTAGTGGAGGTGATGGAATTCCAGTGGAGCTATTTCAAATCTTGAAAGATGATACTGTGAAAGTGCTGCACTCAATATGCCAGCAAATTTAGAAAACAGCAGTGGCCACAGGACTGGAAAAGGTCAGTCTTCATTCCAATCCCAAAGAAAGGCAATGCCAAACAATGCTCAAACTACCGCACAATTGCACTCATCTCACACACTAGTAAAGTCATGCTCAAAATTCTCCAAACCAGGCTTCAGCAATATGTGAACTGTGAACTCCCAGATGTTAAAGCAGGTTTTAGAAAAGGCAGAAGCACCAGAGATCAAATTGCCAACATCCGCTGGATCATGGAGAAAGCAAGAAAGTTCCAGGAAAACATCTATTTCTGCTTCATTGACTATGCCAAAGCCTTTGACTGTGTGGATCACAATAAACTGTGGAAAATTCTGAAAGAGATGGGAATACCAGACCACCTGACCTGCCTCTTGAGAAACCTGTATGCAGGTCAGGAAGCAACAATAAGAACTGTACATGGAAAAACAGACTGGTTCCAAATAGGAAAAGGAGTACGTCAAGGCTGTATATTGTCACCTTGCTTATTTAACTTATATGCAGAGTACGTCATGAGGAACGCTGGGCTGGAAGAAGCACAAGCTGGAATCAAGATTGCTGGGAGAAATATCAATAACCTCACATATGCAGATGACACTACCCTTATGGCAGAAAGTGAAGAGGAACTCAAAGGCCTCTTGATGAAAGTGAAAGAGGAGAGTGAAAAGGTTGGCTTGAAGCTCAACATTCAGAAAACAAAGATCATGGCATCTGGTCCCATTACTTCATGGGAAATAGATGGAAAAACAGTGGAAACAGTGTCAGACTTTATTTTGGGGGGCTCCAAAATCACTGCAGATGCTGATTGCAGCCATGAAATTAAAAGACACTTACTCCTTGGAAGGAAAGTTATGACCAACCTTGATAGTATATTAAAAAGCAGAGACATTACTTTGCCAACAAAGGTCCATCTAGTCAAGGCTATGGTTTTTCCCGTGGTCATGTATGGATGTGAGAGTTGGACTGTGAAGAAAGCTGATCACCAAAGAATTGATGCTTTTGAACTGAGGTGTTGGAGAAGACTCTTGAGAGTCCCTGGTACTGCAAGGAGATCCAACCAGTCCATTCTAAAGGTGATCAATCCTGGGTGTTCATTGGAAGGACTGATGCTAAAGCTGAAACTGCAATACTTTGGCCACCTCATGTGACGAGTTGACTCACTGGAAAAGACTCTGATGCTAGGAAAGGTTGGGGGTGGGAGGAGAAGGGGACGACCGAGAATGAGATGGCTGGATGGCATCACCGACTCTGTGGACATGAGTTTGAGTGAACTCCGGGAGTTGGTGATGGACAGGGAGGCCTGGCGTGCTGTGATTCATGGGGTCGCGGAGAGTCGGACACGACTGTGCGACTGAACTGAACTGAACTGAAGTATTTTTAACACAAAGGCATTATTTGCATACAGTACAATCCATGCTTTTAGATTCAGTTCTAGGGTTTTGACAAATGCATACACTGTGTAACCAGCCCAGCCAAGACGCAGAATGGTTCCATCACCCCCGAAATCCCTTGCACCCTTTTTATACTTGTAAGTATTTTAAAACCCAAGAAACTGAAATGAATTGACATGATAAGCAAGTCTTATCTCCTAAACACTTTATGTTTTTAGATATTGAACCGAGGACTTCCTTGGTGGCCAGTGGTTAAGAATCTGCCTGCCAATGCAGGGGGACGCGGGCTCAATCCCTGGTCTAGGGAGACTCCACCCACCGTGGGACAACGAAGCTTGGGTGCCCTAGAGCCTGTGGCTGCGCACTGAAGTAGCCCCGCTCGCTGCGACGAGAGAAAGCCCAAGCACAACAAAGGCCCAGCACAGCCAGAAGTAAATGAGTAAAAGTTTAAAATACTGAACCCGAGGATCGAGGATCGCTAGTAGACGTCATAACAGTCATT
The DNA here is from genome assembly GCF_049115385.1 of Moschus berezovskii. Classification (NCBI taxonomy): domain Eukaryota; kingdom Metazoa; phylum Chordata; class Mammalia; order Artiodactyla; family Moschidae; genus Moschus; species Moschus berezovskii. Next base: position 7,037,317 of record NC_142481.1, read on the forward strand.
GGTGTCGACGCCATTACAGAGGTCAGGAGGAGAGGAGAATGGAAAAGAGTTGGACGCGACTCAGCGATTCAACCACCATCACCACCGACTATGTAATTATTGAAGATAGTACAGATGCATAGTTTTTCTCCTGTGTTCTCTCAACTGACAGTTAAAAACAACTATTTAAAGTGATACGTATCTAATGTGTTGTTGGCTTATCACAGATAGAAATGTAGTATGAAGTGCAGCGGAGTGAAAGTCACTCAGTTGTGTCTGACTCTCTGCGACCTCGTGGAATAGTCCAGGAATTCTCCAGGCCAGAATACTGGAGTGGGTAATACTGGAGTGGATTGTCAGTTTCTTCCCCAGGGGATCTTCTCCAGGGATTGAACCCCTGTCTCCTGCACTGCAGGGGATTCTTTACCACTGAGCCATCAGGTAACATCATTAGTCATCAGATAAATGCAAATCAAAACCACGATGGGGAAACCACTTCATACCATTAGGATGGCTAGAAGAAAAGGTCAGTTAGTGACAAGTGTTGGCAAGGTTATGGAAAAACTGAAACACTCATACACTGATGGCTGGAATGTAACCTGTAAAGTGGTGCCGCCACTGTAGAAAACAGTTTGGCAGTTCCTCAGACAGCTAAGCATAGAGGGGCCATGTGATCCAGCCCAGTGGTAAAGAATCCACCTGCCAATACAGGAGACACAGTTTCAATCCCTGGGTGGGGAAGATCCCCTGGAGAAGGGAATGGCAACCCACTCCAGTATTTTTGCCTGGGAAAACCCATAGACAGAGGAGCCTGGTGGGCTATGGTCCAGGGGGGTCACACAAAAGTTGAACACGACTTAGCAACTCAGAACAACAGGCATAGATCCAAGAGACGTGAATACAAATGTTCACAGGAGATCTTGTAGACTTGTTATAGCAGTGTTATTCATAACAGCCCAAGAAAGGGAAGCAACCGAAAGGTCCATCAAATGATGAATGAATAAACAAAATGTGATACGTCCCTACAATCAAACGTCATTCAGCATAAAAAGGCGTGAGGTACCGACACACTGACACCTGGATGAACCTTGAGAACATTACACTAAGTGAAAGAAGCCAGTCACAAGCGGCCACATATTTATATGACTCCAGCATATATATGGAAATATCCACAATATGAAAATCTACAGAGACAGAAAATAGGTTAGTGGTTTCTTAGGGCTGGGAGAAGACAGGGGGATAGGGAGGTGACTGCTGAATGAAACAGGTTTTCTTTTGGGATGGTGAAAAGTCTTCTAGTTCACAGTGGTGATGGTTGTACATACCTCGATATACTAAGAACCATAGAATTGTACACTTTAATTGTGTGAATTGTATGATATGTGAATCTCAATTTTTGTGTTCAGCCGCTAAGTCATGTCCCACTCTTTGCCACCCCATGGACTGCGGCACCCCAGGCTTCCCAGTCCTTCACGATCTCCTGCAGCTTGCTCAGATTCATGTCCACTGAGTCGATGGTGCTATTTAACCATCTCATCCTCTACCGCCCCCTGCTCCTTTTGCTTTCAGTCTTTCCCAGCATCAGGATCTTTAGCTGTTAAAATAATCTGAGCAGAAATTTGCTTGCAACTGTATTAAATCTATAAATTATTTGTGAGGTATTGACATCAGTATAATATTTAATCACCTCAACCAAGAGCCTAGCATGTTTTTGCTTTTATTCAGTTCATGTTGGGGCCCTTTATTGGAGTTTAAGTTGTCTCCAGAACATCTTATGTCTTCTTATTTGTTAGTTCCTATGTGGCTTCTGGCTCTAGGTGAGTGATCACGCCATCGTGATTATCTTGGTCGTGAAGATCTTTTTTGTACAGTTCTGTGTATTCTTGCTACCTCTTCTGCTTCTGTTAGGTCCATACCATTTCTGTCCTTTATCGAGCCCATCTTTGCATGAAATGTTCCCTTGGTATCTCTAATTTTCTTGACGAGATAATCACGATGGCGTGATCACTCACCTAGAGCCAGACATCTAGGAATGTGAAGTCAAGTGGGCCTTAGAAAGCTTCACTACGAACAAAGCTAGTGGAGGTGATGGAATTCCAATTGAGCTATTTCAAATCCTGAAAGATGATGCTGTGAAAGTGCTGCACTCAACATGCCAGCAAATTTGGAAAAGTCAGCAGTGGCCACAGGACTGGAAAATGTCAGTCTTCATTCCAATCCCAAAGAAAGGCAATGCCAAACAATGCTCAAACTACCGCACAATTGCACTCATCTCACACGCTAGTAAAGTCATGCTCAAAATTCTCTAAACCAGGCTTCAGCAATATGTGAATGAACCGTGAACTTCCAGATGTTCAAGCAGGTTTTAGAAAAGGCAGAAGCACCAGAGATCAAATTGCCAACATCTGCTGGATCATGGAAAAAGCAAGAGAGTTCCAGAAAAACATCGATTTCTGCTTCATTGACTATGCCAAAGCCTTTGACTGTGTGGATCACAATAAACTGTGGAACATTCTGAAAGAGATGGGAATACCAGACCACCTGACCTGCCTCTTGAGAAACCTGTATGCAGGTCAGGAAGCAACAGTTAGAACTGGACATGAAACAACAGACTGGTTTCAAATAGGAAAAGGAGTACGTCAAGGCTGTATATTGTCACCCTGTTTATTTAACTTATATGCAGAGTACATCATGAGGAATGCTGGGCTGGAAGAAGCACAAGCTGGAATCAAGATTGCTGGGAGAAATATCAATAACCTCAGATATGCAGATGACACTACCCTTATGGCAGAAAGTGAAGAGGAACTAGAAAGCCTCTTGATGAAAGTGAAAGAGGAGAGTGAAAAGGTTGGCTTGAAGCATAACATTCAGAAAACAAAGATCATGGCATCTGGCCCCATCACTTCATGGGAAATAGATGGGGAAACAGTGGAAACAGTGTCAGACTTTATTTTTTTGGGCTCCAAAATTGCTGCGGATGCTGATTGCAGCCATGAAATTAAAAGACGCTTACTCCTTGGAAGGAAAGTTATGACCAACCTAGATAGCATATTAAAAAGCAGAGACATTACTTTGCTAACCAAAGTCTGTCTAGTCAAGGCTATGGTTTTTCCCGTGGTCATGTATGGATGTGAGAGTTGGACTGTGAAGAAAGCTGATCGCCGAAGAATTGATGTTTTTGAACTGTGGTGCTGGAGAAGACTCTTGAGAGTCCCTTGGACTGCAAGGAGATCCAACCAGTCCATTCTAGAGGAGATCAATCCTAGGTGTTCATTGGAAGGACTGATGCTAAAGCTGAAACTGCAATACTTTGGCCACCTCATGCGACGAGTTGACTCACTGGAAAAGACTCTGATGCTGGGAGGGATTGGGGGCGGGAGGAGATGGGGACAACAGAGAATGAGATGGCTGGATGGCATCACCGACTCTGTGGACATGAGTTTGAGTGAACTCCGGGAGTTGGTGATGGACAGGGAGGCCTGGCGTGCTGTGATTCATGGGGTCGCGGAGAGTCGGACACGACTGAGCGACTGAACTGAACTGAACTGATGTGGCTTCTCAGTTTCATTTGGACGGTGAATGGTATCTTTACACTGTATGTTTGTTTATTGTTGGTGTAAAGCAAAGGAACTGAGTTTGTAGGTTGACCGTGCAGCTGGAGATTTTGCGATGTCTCTTCTCATTTGTTCTCACAGTTTGATCACTCCATTGGTCTTCCTGGGTATGTGATTACATCATGTTCAAATAATGACAGCTCTCTCTATTCCCTTTTAGTCTTTACAGCTCCACTTTCTTTTTTTTATTTGAATATAAATTCATATGCTTCATTACTTCTCGGTTTATTCAAGTTCTTTATTTTGTGTAACTTTTAGCATGTTATGTTTTTCCTTTACTTACAGTGAGTCATGATCACTATTGTGTAGCTTTTTGTATCTCGGCCCAGGCCCGTGCTATTCAATCTGACAGTCTGTGTTCTATCTGCAGCGTGCCTCCTATTTTTAAATCTATTTATTACTTCATTTTTGGCCTTGCGGGGGCTCTGTTACCGCGGGCTGCGTCCGGCTGGGCGTGGCGGCTGCTCTCTGTTGCAGTCTGCAGGCTCCTCGTTGCAGAGGCGTCTCCTCGTACAGAGTGCAGGCTCTGGGGGCGTGGGCTTCACTAGTTGCAGGCCCCGGGCTCCCTGCACCAGGGATCGAATGTGCCGCCTGCATCGGCAGGTGGCTTCTTAACCACTGGACTGCCAGGGAAGTCTTGGCCTACTTTTTTATTCCTATTTGGCTTTGCCAAAAGTTGATTTGTCTTAGTAATTTTTTCAAAAATTAAACTAGTTTTTGGTTTTGTTAATCTTTTCTTCCCCCATTCATTCCATTGATTTTTGCCCATTTTTTTTGCATTTTCAGATGATTTTTTAAGTTAATTAATTTATTTTAATTGGAGGCTAATTACTTTCCAATATTGTAGTGGTTTTGCCATACATTGACATGAATCAGCCATGATGTACATGTGTTGCCCATCCTGAACACCCCCTCCCACGTCCCTCCCCATCCCATCCCTCAGGGTCATCCCAGTGCACCGGCCCTGAGGGCGCTGTCTCATGCATCGAACCTGGACTGGTGATCTGTTTCACATATGATAATATACATGTTTCAATGCTATTCTCTCAAATCACCCCACCCTCGCCTTCTCCCACAGAGTCCAAAAGTCTGTTCTTTGCATCTGTGTCTCTTTTGCTGTCTCGCATACAGGGTCATCGTTACCATCTTTCTAAATTCCATATATATTCATTAACATACTGTATTGGTGTTTTTCTTTATGACTTACTCCACTCTGTATAGTAGGCTAATTTTTGCCCATATTTTTAAAATCATTTCTGTTTTGCTTGTTTCTGTGGTTTTGATTCATGGCTTATTTTTTCTCCCACTATTTGAGTTAGATGTTTAACCCATTGCAGAAAAATATATGTATTGAATAAAGTTTTTTTTCTTTTTTTCTTGAATAAAGTTTTATCAAATGCTTTTTCTCCACCTGTAGAAATATATTTTCCTTATTCATGCTGTTTTTGACATTTTTGTATTAACACTGTGTCACCTGGGACAGGGAAGGATTTTTTAAATGAACCCCCAAACGTACCAAGCAAAAGCACTTGGAAATTTGACTGCACTGAGTTTAAGGACTTCTAGCCAATAGACAACACTATCAAGAAATAAAAAGTACAAGTCACAGATTTGCAATGCAAAGTGAAAGTTGCTCTGTCAAGATGTTAGCCTTGGGAAGATCCAATACTTTAAAAAATCAATTGCCTTTCAGCAAAGAGAAATGTTGAATTGGGATAAGCCCAGCCAACAACAAAACACATGAAACTTTGTCAGTCTGTCCAAAAATATAAATTCCACTGAGGCTTAATTTATATATAATAAAATTTCCCATTCTTAGCATACATTCATTTTTTTTTCTAAATATATGCATCCACAGGAAAATGAAACTGTTAGTCTTTCCATCGTGTCCCACTCTTTGCAACCCCATGGACTATAGCCCGCCAGGCTCCTCTGTCCACAGAATTCTGGAGTGGGTAGTCGTGTTCCCTTCTCCAGGGGATCTTCCCAACCCAGGTATCAAACAGGGGCCTCCTGCATTGTAGGCAGATTCTTCACCATCTGAGCCACTAAGGAGGTCCTGCAATGCAAAACTGGCAAAGGATTAGTATGCAAAATATATAAAGACTACTAATTAGTAAGAAGAATATACCACCATAAAAATATTTCCCAAGTGTATTTAAATTTTTGTCTTCAGGTTTCACTGATATAATTGACATACAGTGCTGCACACGTTTAAGGTGTCAGCGAAATGATTTGAGTTATACACATCATGAAATGACTACTACAATAAGTTCAGTGAATACCCATCATCTCGTATAGATACAAAATTAAAGAGACAGAAAAAAGTTCCCTTGTGATGAGAACTCTGAGGATTTACTCTTTTAACAACTTTCATATAAAATACACAGCTGTGTTAATTATATTTATCATGTTGTACTCTAAAACAGTTGTTTAGTCATTAAGTTACGTCCAATTCTCTTGTTACCGCATGGACTATAGCCTGCCAAGGTCCTCTGTCCATGGGATTTCCCAGACAAGAATACTGGAGCTTGTTGCCATTTCCTTCTCCCAGGGATCTTCCAGACTCAGGAATCAAACCTGCATCTCCTGAATTGGCAGCCAGATTCTTTACCACTGAGCCACCAAGGAAGCTCCACTCTTGAATAGAGATATGGGTTAATAGGTGGTCTTTTTATGCCTCAATATTTACATATCTGTTCTTTTACATGTATCAGATATTACAAAATAGCCAAAGAGATTGTTTCTAAGGCAGAGCTGGTGTTCCATTACCTGTCACCTCTGTCTCCCGATTCCACCCCAGCTGTGGCTTCCTGCCCACAAGGCAGCCAGGAGTTGTCACTGCTCAGGGTCAGAAACCAAAGCCCAGTTGTACTTGGAATCCATGGAGAGATCCAGAGGGGAAGGTTAACCTGCCTTCCCAAGATTTCCAAAACCAACGTTCACACTGCCTCCTGGTCCAGCTCACACAAACCACCCATACTTTGAAAAGAAGCACTTTGCTCCTAAAAATGATGAGACTGGCACTTTAGGAGGAGAACGGGGCGGGGGGTGCTGGGGGCTGGGGCGGGAGAGAGGTTGTTCAAATGATGAACAGGGGGCTAGCCCAGGAAAAACCCGAGGAAGCCAGGAAGGAGTCATGTTCACAGAGAACCACTGAAAACAGAAAAGTAACTTAAAAGACGCCATCCCATGCTTCATACACTTCTCTCAACTGACCCTTAAAAGGAAGGATACACCTGACCTCACACAGTCTGGCGGAAAACATATAAACTGAATGTAATCATCATAAGGAAACACCAGGCAAATTCAAGTGAAGAACTTCTATTTTTTTTTAAAGGGGGAGAGTTGTTCTTTCAAACTGTCAATATCATCAATATGGAAATGTCCCAGATTCAAGGAGACGCAACAACTAAAGGCAATACAGGTAATGCCAGGCCGGGTCCTGACCTGCATGGGGAAATTGGGCCAACTGATGAAACTGGTAAACCACCAGTAGATTAGACAAGCATTATGCAAATGTTACGTTTACTGAGGTTGATTATGGCTGGGTCAGGTAAGGCAATATCTCTAATTCTGAAGAAATACACAGTGAGGTATTTAAGGATAAAAGCTGTGATGTGGGTAACTAACCCTTACGTGCTTCAGAAAATATATGTATTTTGAGAAATGAAACCAGCCGGAACTAAAACTCTGCCGTCCATGGACACAGATAAAGCCAGCTGCAAATTTACCCGGTAACATCTCTCCCAGAGATCTTTCCCACTACATAGCTGTGGTGTCGTAACAACTCCCTCTGTAGCTTACTAGGGCTTCCCTGGTGGCTCAGTGGTAAAGAATCCACCTGCCAAGCAGGAGATGTGAGTTTGATCCCTGTCTGGGGAAGATCCCCTGGAGGAGGAAATGGCAACCCACTTCAGGATTCCTGCCTGGAGAATCCCATGGACAGAGGAGGCTGGCGGGCTACAGTCCATGGGGTTGGAAAGAGTTGGACACGACTAAGCCACTCAAACAACAGCAACAACAAAGGACTATTTTACTCTCTGAGAAACTTAGTTCTCAAAAATCATAAGCTTTTGGAAACTTTGCTATTTGAAAGTATCTCCGTGAGAATGAAACAGTAAATTTCCGGGTGGTCCAGTGGTTAGGACCTGGTGCTTTCACCAGGTGACCTCGGTTGGACCCCTGGTTAGGGAGCTAGGATCCTGCAAACTGTGCTGCATGGCAAAAAGAAAAAAAAAATTAAACATCCTACTCTTGCCTGGAAGATGTAAGTCAGTTTGACACAGACAAGAAGCCTCCATTTCCAGCCCTGACAGAGTTTTAGATAACGTTTCCAGACACAACATGCCACATTTGTCTTAACTTTGTAGTTTCCAAGGAAACAGGACCCTGAGTCCACTTTGCAGTCCAGACCTGATGCTGACTCATTTATACAAACTTCTGCTTTGCTCCCGAGCTATTAAAACACAGCTTCACTTAAATTTCACTCAAATTCCTCAGTTCAGTTCAGTTTAGTCGCTCAGTCATGTTCAACTCTTTGCGACCCCATGGACTGCAGCACACCAGGCCTCCCTGTCTTCCACCAACTCCCAGAGCTTACTCAAACTCATGTCCCTCGAGTCATTGATGCCATCCAACGATCTCATCCTCTGGCATCCCCTTCTCCTCCTGCCTTCAATCTTTCCCAGCATCAGGATCTTTTCCAATGAGTCAGCTCTTCGCATCAAGTTGCCAAAATATTGGAGTTTCAGCTTCAGCATCAGTCCTTCCAATGAATGTTCAGGACTGATTTCCTTTAGGATGGACTGGTTGCATCTCCTTGCAGTCCAAGGGACTCTCAACAGTCTTCTCCAACACCACAGTTCAAAACCATCAATTCTTCGGCACTCAGCTTTCTCTATAGTCCAAATCTCACATCCATACGTAACTACTGGAAAAAACATAGCTTTGACTAGATGGACCTTTGTTGGCAAAGTAATGTCTCTGCTTTTTAATATGCTGTCTAGATTGGTCATGGCTTTTATTCCAAGGAGCAAGCATCTTTTAATTTCATGGCTGCAGTCACCATCTGCAATGATTTTGGAGCCCCAAAGCACAAAGCCTCTCACTGTTTCCATTGTTTCCCCATCTATTTGCCATGAAGTGATGGTGACTGCAGCCATGAAATTAAAAGACGGTTGCTCCTTGGTACAGTCTCAGTCACGGCACATGGGATGTGCAATCTTCATTGCAGTACGTGGGATCATTAGGTGCGGCATGCAGGATCTAGTACCCCGACCAGGGATTGAACCCAGGCCTCCTGCATTGGGAATGCAGTCTTAGCCACTAGACCACCAGGTAAGTCCCTCAACTTCTTATTTACGATGATTAAGAATATTAGATTTTTCCTCCCAGGACAGGAGAGAGGACATGTTTTCACATGTGAATTTCATTTCCTGATTTTAAGAATAGGGAGGAGGGTCCCTCCTTGCCCTAGGAACAATGCACCGACCCCTGTTTGCAGTCAACAAGAAACCACCACCATCCCAAACTCCTGTTCTTCTCCAGTGAACTTTTATTCAAAGCAATCCTCCCAAGAAGACGTAGAGAACAGATTTATGAACCTGGGGAGAGGGGAGGAGAGGATAAGATGTATGGAGAGGGTAACATGGAAACTTACATTACCATAGGTATAATTTTGCTGTATGTCTCAGGAAACTCAAACAGGGGCTCTGAATCAACCTAGAGGGGTGGGGTGGGAAGGGAGATAGGAGGGGATATATATATATATACCTACGGCTGATTCAGGCTGAGGTTTGACAGAAAACAACAAAATTCTGTAAAGCAATTATCATTCAATTAAAAAATAAATAAATTTTAAAAAATCCTCCCCAGTTTTCTCCTGAACCCAAATAAAAGCTGACCGGTTCGTCACCTCTTCAGACTTGCTCACCCCAGCTTTCTTGTTCCAAATTGCAATTCTTCTGCTATTCCCACATAAACTCATTTTGCTGGCAAAATAATTGGATATTTTATGTTTTCAGGTTGAAAACAGATTGATGATGATAAAGCTAAAGCAATGGGATGAACTGTTAACAATAAATACATCTGGGTAAATGGTGTATACAAATACAAAATACTATTTGTGTTTGTGCAGATTATTTGTAAGTCTGAAACTATTTCCAAATAAAAAGTTTTGATTCTTTTAAAACAGGCTAAATTGGTTTGGACTAGTGTTTATCAGATCTTTACCAGGCAAAGGAAGAATTTTTATGTTGTGTCTTATATTGTAATTCAGGACAAACTCAAGAACTCGAATTTTCAGAACTATTTCTTTCCATTTTCCCTGTATTTTGATATTTTCTATGAATTTATTTCACTTTTTAAAGAATGGTAATGATACACTGGTGGAAATTCACCCGTATTTTGAAAAAACTCTCGTGGGAAAGATCTTAGAGCCCACTACATTCTAAGCCTAAAGGAATGTTGCTGCTGAGGCTGCTGCTAAGTCTCTTCAGTCATGTCCGACTCTGTACGACGCCAGAGACGGCAGCCCACCAGGCTCCCCCGTCCCTGGGATTCTCCAGGCTAGAACACTGGAGTATGTTGCCATTTCCTTCTCCAATGCATGAAAGTGAAAAGGGAAAGTGAAGTTGTTCACTCTGCCAATTCGGGTTTTCCTACTGGTTGACTCGGGACCAGACTACATTTCCCAAACTACCTCGGGGCGAGGTCCAGTGGCTGGCAGGGAATGTAGGCAGTCTTCACACTGGAGGAGGGGAAGGAGCTTGCCAGAGGCTCTGCAAGCTCCTGATGGCTTCTAGGAATGTGGTTTTGGGCAGGCCTGCTGCTCAGCCTGCTGGGATTTGTAGTCCTGCCAGGCCCATGCAGGCCTGGTTCATTTTCTTCACGATGGGGCTTCTCAGGTTTGTGCCCTTCCTCCACCACTTCTCTGGAATCCCTTAACTCATCAGTCCCAACCACCTGCTGGGCCGTCTCTGGTCCATGGCTCCAAGCTCTCAAACCGCAGGTGCTCCACAGTGAGCCAGGGAGGTGGCATTGGCAGACTCTGGGCTCTTGAGAGGCCTGGGAGGGCTTCTTGGAGGAGGTGGCAGGGTTCCCCTATGCAGAGCTGAGTCCCGAGTCAGCCCAGAATGCAACATACAGGTTAGCTGATCTGATGCATAAATAGCCCTTGCAAATGCCGTCCAGTCCCAACCTCAGCAATCTCTGTGTACACAACTCCTTGTCTCTGGACTGGTACGACAGACACTGACCAAGCAATGGCACCTAGGGTGATGGAAGGTGTGATGAGGAAAACCCCTGCTCCACTGGTAGCCCAGGAGAGGCGCCGGACTGAGGCCTGCAGGACACCACGGAGGAAGAGAACCAGTAAGAAAGTCATCTCAAGGTTCCCACCACAGCATCACACGGGCATCTTCCTTCATCCAAAGAACTCTCACGCCTGGGATGCTGGGAACAGGGCATTAGTTATACCAGCTCTGCCCCACAGAGGTCCCCAGTATGGCTGATTAGGGCTCGGTCAGGAGAGGAGTCAGCGGTTCTGGAACATCTAAGGCAGTACCTAACGCTGCTGGGAAGGGATGCTAGGGGGGCGGTGACTCATCAGCCAGTTCTTGGAAGGATCTTTGCATATGCAGAGACAGCATCTGGAGAAGGTGAGCGGAGGTGAAGGTGAGGTTGAAATAGCCAACTGAGGATCAGAGCCCATGCTGCAAAGACCCTCTGTGTCTGGCACTATTCTAGGATGTAGATCTTATTACCCCCATTGTACAGATGGGGACACTGAGGAACAGCCAAGTTATGTCTCACTCAAGTTACCCAGTAGGTAAGTGGCCAAGGAAGGATTAGAACCTGGGTCATCTGGCTCCAGAATCTTGACAGGTAACCACTGAACTGTCCCATCCACTGACTTCCCAGAATGTCAGGTCTGTGAGAGTGGAGCTTTCCCAGGTAACAGCAGATACTCATTGTCGTCTGGCCCATCTGCCCTTTGAGATGCCCTTATATGTTCTATAAGACATCCTGCTGCCCTACTGCGACCCTGGGGAACAAGTTTAGAGGGGGATGAATTTGGGGCAAAGTCTTCAGTCTCCTGATGGAAGTCTTCCTGACTGGAAGCCACCCCCGCTTCTGTGACTCCTATGGGGGCAGTGGGGCTGGGAAATGACCCTTAAAGGGAGTGGGTGGCTTGTGCTCCCTCCCCCTACTTGTGGAGATGACACAGTGGTTCGTTCCTCCTACTGGAGGAGTCAATGGTGACACTTTAGGCAGGAGGTGCCATGGCTGACAAAGGGGAAGGGACACAGATGTAAGGACAGACAGGGTCACACTCCGATTCCTGGGCTCCATGATGGGATCTGGGTCAGAATACCATGATGCCCTTACATGGGCAGACACTGGGTGGGTGTTTCCAAAAGAGTTCTTGCTCCAGAGAGTGCTGTCCAGAGTGCTGAGGCCCAAGCTGGGCCTGGGTGTCCTCACTGCCCCAGGGGATTGAGGTATGAAAAACGGTGGGGGAGAAGAAAATGTAATGTATGCCTTATGCACCACCCTTTCCCAAACGCTCACTTTCCTGGGCTCATGTGAACACCTGAAGAGCCATACAAGGTAGGGGTAATAGTGCCTGTGTTCAGATGAGGAAACTGAGGCTCATAGCAGGGAGGGATTAGCTCATGGCTTCAAAGTCAAGGAGTGGAGGGATCAGTTGGGAGGGAGCCTAAGCTTTCAGGCAGGGTAGGTCTTTATGCTTGCACAAGCCCTGGAGTTGGGGGAAGGAAAGGGAGTAGGGCAGTGCCTGACTTTACATGACATTATGGTACCATCTATGGTACCATTTTAAGGTTTGAGACCACTTAAAAAAAAAAAGAAAAAAAATTAAACGGGAGTTTTTCCTGCAGGACTTCTCAGAGCCTTCAGCTCCTTTGTGCTTCCCAGATCTCTTCGATCAGGGACAAGGTCAAGGCCTGGGACAATGACTGACAGGCTCTGAGTCCCAAAGACCTTGAGTGGGGGCACGATGCAGGCGGAGGTGTCAGCCGCCTGTGCATTCCTGTACTCCGGGCATCTGTGCGCAGGAGCTGATGACCATGTGTACGTATGCACATGTGTTCTCTATCACTCTGATCTGGGGCTCGAATAATACCTGTAAGAGGGGGACAGGCCCTGCCCCACAAAAAGATAAAAGGCCAAAAGTGCCTCCACTGCCTGTTCAAGTGAGATTCCATAACGCTTTATTGGCGCGGGATCTAGCCTCGTGCCCACCGCCTCCGGGAAAGACAAGCAAGGAAGGGGTCCCGGCCCCGCCGGAGTCCCCCAGGGATCGGCCAGCCAGGGAAAACACATTTCCATCCGCAGGCGAGGAAGGAAGGAAGGAACGGTGTCTTTGCGGGGAGCACAGCCCAGGCACAGGGCGGGTGGTGGGGCGGAGTGGAGAGGCGGGGAGCCGGCCCCGCTAATAGGGGAACTCGCATACGTAGTAGAGGCGCCGATCGCAGTCGTGGTCCCACCAGGAGCCATCGTCCGAGGCCTGAGCCACGCAGTTCTCGAGCACGCCACCGTTGGGCTGGTTGGGGCTGAGCGGGTGCGGCGCGGCGCTGGGCCGGACGCCGGGCTCAGGGCTGGGGGCGCGGTGCCAGGCGAAGAAGGATACGCGCTGGCCGTTCTCGAAGAGGTAGAGGCCCTCGGCGCGCCGGTCGTGCACGCCCAGCCACACCGGCCAGTTGTAGGGGGCGAGCGCCGCGCGCAGGTAGCGGGTGAGCGTCTCCATCTGCCGACTGTCAGCCGGCTGAGCCAGGCTCCCGCCCCGCGCCACGCACCGCGCCTGCGCCGCCGCCTGAGCCTCGAAGTCGCGCGAGAGCAGGAAGCACTTGTGGCCAAGACGCGCCCCCTTCAGGCAGCCTGCGGGCGGGGCGGGGCGGGGCCGAGCGGAGGCGGGGTTAGGGCTTCGGGGGCGGGGCGAGGCGGAACCAGAGCAGCCCGGAGCCAGTTACAGAGCCGCTCGGGGGCGTGGCCAGGCTGTGGGGGCGGGACCGTAGGGGGCGTGGTGCGGCCGGAGCAGGGTCCGCTCACTAGCGCGGTGGGGACTACGTTTACCCTCCCCACCAGCCAGCACACCCCAAATCCTCGAGGGCCGCCCCCGCTCGCCCCTGACACCTAGAGTCCTCACGTCTCAGACACCCTTCGGGGCTCCCCTCTCCCCACCGCTCCGCGGCCTGACCCAGATCGTCCCTCCTTCCCCGCCCGGCGGGATGCGACTCACCCTCTAAGCGGCCATGCTCGCGCTCGGCGCGGCTCTGCGCCTCCTGCAGGGCTTGCACGGCGTCGCGGGTGTCTCCCGCCACTTCCCTCAGCTGCCGCAGCCCCCGAGTAAGCTCGGCCACGCGGGTGTCCAGAGCGTGCAGACGGACGTGCACCTGGTGCAGGCCTGCGTCCAGGCCGGCCAGGCGACCCACTGCGGGTGGACAGGGCGCACGCTGGACGGGGAGCCTGGGGGCGGAGCCAGGGGGCCGGAGGACCTGGGGGGCACCCGGGACCTACGGCTTCTGGGGCGGAGTTGGGGTGAGGGGTGGGGGCCCTCAAGACTTCTGGAAGGTAGGGGCCGGTGGCCACCCCGGTCTCTTGAGAGGCAAAGCCGGGGACCCGGAGCTCCTGGGTGTGAGGGCTCCGAGCTGGGCGGTGGGCAACTGAAAAATCCTGGGGCAGGGAAAGGTCGGTTCATTTTTGTGAAAATGACCACGGAGACCAGGGGAGCAGGGCGGAGCTAAGGATTACTTACGAATATAAGTGATGGCGTCCTCCGGGGTGGGAGAGGGGCTGGGGCTGACGTGGGGGGTCGGTGTGGGTTCCTCCTCGCCTTCTTCCCCCTGCCCGTCCTCCTCGGTCGCCCAGGCCCCCCTGCCTTCAGAGTTTCCCTCGGGATTTTGATCTCCCCTCCTAACAGGCAGCCCCAGCGCTTCCTGTAAATGCTAAGGCAGGGAGGGTGATCAGGGCCAGGCTGGCAGCTACATTCTGACTCCCCAGACGCCCCTTTCCGGCTGTCAGCTGGCTGTCTGCCCTCTTCTCTGAACCCATCACCTTCGTCCTCCGAGCCTATCCCATCCCTCCCGTTGCCCAATCTTCTAACCCTGGAATACAGCCCTCCAAAGCCCACAGTCGCCCACCCGGGTCCCGCCACTAGAGTCCGAGCAGTCTCCAACTCACCTTCAGCATCAGGGCCTCCCTCTCCCGCTCCTCCTCCTGGGCGCCACCCCAGCCCCCCTCCCACTCTCTCTCAACTCCCCGAGCCCCATGACTGAAGCCCAGGAGCTGGGGTACCACCAGCGCGCCGAGGAGCCAGGCGGCCCGCATCAGGTTGGGCTCAGAGCACCCAAGGCTGCAAAAGGGTGTGTCTCGGAGGAGAAGGATGTTTCTGGGGACCCGGAGTGTGTGCTGATCACCAGCCCCCTGGTCCGCGCCTCTCCCAGCTTCTCTCTGGTCCCTCTCCTCCCCACTCTTGTCTCGGTCTGTTGGTCTCTGCTCCTCTGTGTGTGTCTCTCCCCGCCTCTCTTGGCTCCCCGGAGGCCCTGCCTCTGTGGCCGGAAACCTCCAACGTTCCAAAGCTTGGATCCCGCCTTGGGTCTCCACACACGCCCTCCTCTTCCCACTTTCCAGAGCTTGCTTCCGTCCCTTCCTGCTCTTCCCTTCTGCCTCGGCCAGAAGCTCCAGAAGGTCAGGAGGAGGATGGAGCCAGCTCCCCAAGGGATCCTGGGGGCTCAGCCTCTGCCCAGGAACCTTCTCAGGGAGTTGTCAGGGCTTGGTCCCGCTTCCCTCTCCTCTCCCTGGCCACGCCTCAGGTCAGGGGAGACCTCAAGGTCTTGCTAAGATTGTTATTATCCTGTGGCCACCGTCGCCCACACACCCTGCGGAAGGAGGCTCTCACGGCATTCTCGGGCTCTAGAGCGCCTCCTGCCCCCCAGATCTCCCATCCTGCCCTCCAGGCCCTTGCCCCAGATGCAGATGAGCATCTGTGCCTGTCTGTGGGGATCCATGCAAAGAGCACATGTGTGGCTTGTGTGCAGCCCCCAGAAAGGTGGGGCTCTTGGATACATCTGCCATGCTTTCCTGGAAGCCTCCTGCAGTCTGGGTCCTGGGTGGGGGTGACATGGGGGATTCCAGCTGTTCACAGACCCCGCAGACAGCCCCATCCGGTGAGGGGTTGGGGCAGAGGGGAGCTTGGAGGTTGGGTGGGTCGGGTCCGGGAAGCTTTCTCCAGGAGGTGAAGTAAGCAGCTGCTGGGCTGGGTGCACAGAAAGCTCTGAGCGTTGAGAGCTACTTCATCTCCCGCCTGGACCACTGCAGTCCTCTCCTCCTGCCTCTCCCCCTCCTTCCTCCTGAGCCCCTCCAATCCACGCAGCCTGCCGCAGCCAGAGCAATGCTTCCAAACCGTAAATCAGATCACATCACTCCCCACTCCCCTGCTCCCCCCCCCCCAGCTTCCCATCATGTGCGGGAGTGAAGCCAAAGCCTGGCCTCAGCACAGGCCTGGCCTGCCCAGCCTGGGGGTGGGCAGGGAAGGGTGGATCCTTTGCACCTCTGCAAACTCATCACCCCCACTCCCTTTACCACCCCCCTCCAAGCTCCAGCCACACTGATCTCTTCCCTGCTTCCTGAATGCTAAGCTCCTTCCCGCTTCAGAGCTTTTGCACCAGCCTTTTCCTCCTTCTAGAAGGCTCTTCCCCCCAGCTCCTTCTCATCACTGAGCTCTCAGCTCAGAGAGGCCTTCTCCAGGTAGTTCATTCAAACACCCCCTTTTATCTTTTTGGTTGAATCAAGACCAGCCTTGTCTTGCTGGCTTGTTTACCTGTTTGGCGTCTGTCTCTCGCCAATGAAGGCAGCATCCCTGTTCATGGCCGTATCCTCGGAGCTAGAACAGGGCCAACCCAGCGCATAGGAGGTACTCAGTCAATTGAACAAGGAAAGGAGCCTTCCCTGGCAGCGGGGTCTCTGCTCAGCCAAAAGACTGAACCCTGCATGATTGTGTTTAAGTGGAAACTCGAGTTTCCTATGGCCCTGGGGGTGGGGTGGGGGTGCCTGGCGACCAGGGTAGAGGTGATGAGGGCAGTGGCAGGGAGGCTGCAGAGGCAGGAGGAGCAGAAGGCTGGCCATGCCCACTCCATGCCAGACCCATGAGTCATGTAGGGCTTCCCCAGCTTCAGCCAGGCGGGTGGTGCCAGGATCGCAGGGCCCACTCTTCCAGGGGGGACACCGAGGCTCAGAGAGAGGACAGCTGGGCCTGCTAGAGGTTATCAGCACAGCGGCAGCGGCAGCTAGCAAAAGCTTCTGGCTCCCAGCCTGAGCAGGGCATCCACCCTCAGCTGCCGGGAGCCCCAGGATGGGGCCTTGGAAGTCAACACAGCCAGACTTTTCCATTTTCCAAGAAAGCAAAGGGCAGCATGACCTTGGGCAGGCTGCCCACTGCCTCAGAGCTCGGGCCTCTCTTGGGCACCCACGAGCAGCCTGGGGACCCCTCACCGAGAGCTGGTGGCCAGGCCGAGAAAAGCCCTCGTAAACTGTAGAAAGGGCACACAATCCCCCTCGCTGCTGGTGCCGACACACACAGGCGGCTGCTTTCTCCCCAGGCCCAGCTGCTCACCACCTGGGCTGGTGGGGGTGAATCCAGAACCGGGCCTCCTGGGGCAGCTGGGCTGGCACCTGCTCCCGCTTATCCCGTGGCACCCCAGAGCCTGCAGCTGGACGCACACCTAGAGGCTGCCTGGAACTGCCCTCCGCAGGTGCCTGGGCTCTGGCTGGTGACCCCGGAGGAGCTGTTGGAGCTGGGAGAAGGGTAGGAGCCTGGGCTGTGGCGATGCACTCACCGCTGCCCTATGGGATCAGCCCTCTCTCTGTGAGTGTGTCCCACACGCCGTGCGGAGATGGCTGGGGGAATCATGTGTGATGAAGGTTGTACAGCTATGGAGTGGCCAGTACTGAACCCCAGCATCACAGCAGTCTGAAGACTTTGAGCCAGGCCACCTGTCTCTGATCCTGGCCACCACCTCTTGCTGGCTGGGCCACCTTGGGCAAATTGCTTAACCTCTCTGGGCCCCAGTTTCCCCCTCTGGTAAATGGGGATGGTGCAAGTCCATAGCCCAGAGGACTACGGTGGGCAACGTTGAGGAGTACACCCAGCACAGAGCCGGGCACACAGGAAGTGCTCAAGAAATGTCGGAGATAATTATCGGGAGGGAAGTGATGGTGCAGGGTCGGGCCTCCAAATGGGCATGTGCACACCTGTGTGAGGTTCGGCCAGGGCACGGTGGGTGAACGTGATGGAGGCAAAGCACACGTCTCCCTGTGGTTCTGTGTCTCTGTTTCAGGGTTGCGTGTGAGCTGGAGCTCTGAGCAAGCACAGCGGGCTGCGTGCCCGTGTGTGGGGTGGGTAGACGCGTGTGCTCTGCCGTGTGCATGCTCCGGCACACGGGTGTGATATGTACATGATGTAGCTGGCTGTGCTCATGGTAATGTATCCTGCGAGAGCCCGCACGCCCTGGAGAAGATGTGTGTGTGGAGACGTCTGCAGGGGCAGGGCTGGGGAGCCACTCGCTGCACCTGTGCCTTGCGGGAAGGTGCGTGTGTGTGTGTGTGTGTGTGTGTGTGTGTGTGTGTTGGGGGGACGGGACAGGAATCTATAGCTCTCACCATCCAGTTTGGGGGTGTAGAGTCTAGCAACGAATATTTAATTGCACCCTACTGTGTGTAGAGGAGGTGGCGGCGCCCTGGGAAGGGGCGGTCCTGGGGGGTGCGGGGAGAGGTACCCTTAGGGGGGCGGAGCCCCATTGCCGGGGTACTGGGGCAAGCAGGGGTGGAGTCAGGGTTCGGGGATCTGGCGGCGGAGAGGAGCGGTGGGGGAGGGCAGGGGGAGGGGGCGGAGCCGGCGGGGGGGATGGGCGAGGTTTGGGGGCGCGGGGAGGGGCGATGTCTCCTCCGCCGGCTCCCGGAGGGAGGGGAGAGGGCGGAGGGAGGGAGAGAGAGAGAGACCGGGTGAGGGAGAGGCTGCGAGAGCGAGAGAGCGAGCCGGGAGGCAGAGGAGGCGCGGAGCGGGCGGCGGCGGCGGCCCGAGGCCGAGGAGAGGAGCCGGCGGAGACGCGGCGCCCGGAGCCGGCCGGACCGAGCCGGGGGCGGGCTAGCCAGGAGGGGCGCGGCGGCCGCGGCGCAAGGCGGGGCGCTCTGCGGATGGCCAGGCCCGGCCCGCGGGGGGGGTGAGGTCCGCCGCCCCCCCGCCCGCCCCCTCCCCGGGCCCGCCCGCCCCCTCCCCGGGCCCGCTCGCCCTCCGGGGCGGTGGGGCATGGCCTGAGGGTCCCCCGTCTCCGGGGGGGTGGGGGGTGGGGGGAGGGGGGAGGGGCCGCGGGCGCCGCCGACCGGGACTCAGCAGCCCCGCCAGGCAGGTAAGGGGGCCGGAAACCGGGGGTCTGGGTTGGGGGCGAAGCACCGGCCCGGGGCCGCGGGCGGGGGCGGGGGCGCCCCGGACGTCCTTGGCCGAGCGCCGGGCTCCCGGCCCGGGTGTGCGGTGGGGGGCGGGGGTGAGGAGGGGAGCGTTGCCCCGGGCGACGCCAAATTGGGTTACGCCCGGGTCCCCCGTGCCCCGTCCGGGATCGCGGACTTGCTGGGGGCATGCGGCCCGGTGGCCCCCTGCCCGAACCCGCCTCCCTGCGCTCCGGGGCCGAGGGCTCGGTCGCGGTACCCGCCTCCCGGCCGGGCCCGGCCTGACCACTCCCCCGCCTCGCCCATCGCGGCCCACCTGGGCCCCCTGGACCCCTCCTGCGGCCCCACCCTTCGAGGCCCCTCGCCGAGGTCATCCCGGTGCCCATCCCCTCCAGCGGGGTTCTGGGCCTCGGCCTCCGCCGCCCCCTTCGACCCCCTGTGGCTTCGGCTTCTCCTTCCAGGCTCGTCCAATCCCCTCCCACCCTTTCACGAGCTCCCTGCATCCCAACCCGGTCCCCGCTTCCTTCCCCACCGGCCGGCGCGCCCCTCGGCTCCCGCCCCCAAGTCCTGCTCCCGGGAGCCTCCGCCCCCTCTCCGCGGACCGGGGCTCTCCCCCACCAGTTTCTCGGCCCCAGCCCGGGCTCCCTCTGCCCGCCTCTCCCCGCCTCTCTCCGCCTCCATTCATTCTCCCGGGCCGGCTCTCGGCCACGCCGGCAGCCTCCCCCCGCCGTACCCCCGCAGCCTCCCAGGGCACCCCCTCTCTCCCCTTTCTTCCCCCCCGCCCCGCCGATTCCTCAGCCCGTCTCGGTACCAGCTGCGTGCCAGCTATTCTTAGCCGCGGAGCGTTTGATTCATGCCGCCCCGGCGGAGTGTGCCCGCTCCCTCCCTCGGGGCCTGAGGGGGAGGGGCCCGAGCTGGTCCTGGGGGTTGGGGGCAGCCGCATGCGCCGGGGGACCGGGCGAGCTTTGCTTTCAGGAGTCCTTGGAGGCTGGGGGAGGGGGTCAGCCGGGGTCAGCCGAGGGGGAGTGGCTGCCAGCCCCAGGTCTGGAGGTGGGAGTGGAGTCGCCGGGTAGGAGGAGGCCGGGGGTCTCCGCCGGGGCCAAGTAGGGGAGGCTCTGCTGGGTACCCAGAGAGGGAGGGGGCCTTGGCCACGCTTGGGGAAAGGGGTGGCCAGCCCATGGCTGCAGGCTGGCTCGCCCACAGTTCTTGAAACTCTCCTCCTCCCCCCGCACACATTTTGTCTTCCCTCCCCAACCCCCCCAGCCCATCCCCACTCCCCCAAAGTCAGCAGTACCCTCCACTGCTTCCCATCTCCATGGCAACGTGCAGGAGCCGGGCCTGGTGTGGGGGGGAGGGACCAGACCAGACATTCTGGTTTCCGGTGCTGGGGTGGGAGGGGGGAGAAAACGGGGAAGAAGGGCCCCATCTGGACTCACCCTTATAAGGCCAATTCACGGGCGAAGAACAGTAGGGATCTGAAGAATAGTGGGGATCTCACCCCCGCCCCCCAGACTCTCATCCCACTCCTTAGCCTCCCTCCCGACCCCCCTGTCTCCCTCAGAGTGGGGCTCCCAGGACCAGGCAATGCCCATCCTTCTACCCAGCAGCATCAGGCCTCGAACACACACTCAGGTCACCTACCACCGCCCTACACCCACCCAGGCCATGGCAAGGCTGTCACCCGGACAGCCCTGCCAGGGCCAGTCTCCCCACCCACCCACACACCCTCTCAAGATGCCCCCCAGAAACTTGCATAAGCCACCTCTTGTGATCCCCCCCGGGGGACACCTCATGCGTGGTACTCTTTGCCCTGTGACTCCCCCGGCCGGGTACCCCTGCCTCTTGGGATGCTGGCTCTCCAGCCCTCCGCACACAAGCGGTCAGCCACACTTCAGTGAAGTCACCGGCTCCACCCTAGGCTCAGGGCACCTCCCTCTCCCCCTCACTACATCTCAGCCTTCTCTCGGTCATCTGGTCATCCGGGAGGCACCAGGAGCAGAAGGCAGGGAGGACCTTGGGTGAGGAGGGGCCAGGCTGGGGCCAGGAGGGCAAGGTGCCGGTGGGTCGCCCACCTGTCTGTCCTGGGCTAATTTTAGCTGCATTATCCCTGGCCTGGCAAAGTGGGCCAGTGGCTCCCGCGGTGATTCTGCGGTTTCTGGGACACCACCGCGCTGGGTCAGCGGCAAAGTGGGGCGCAGGAGGGGCGGGGGGCCGCGAGCAAGGCCAAGGGCAGGGAAGGAGACACGTGCAGGCAGCATGGCAGGGCTGGGGGGGGCGTGTGTGCCCGGGAGCTCAGGAGAGAGCTTGGAGGCGGTAGGAGTGTCTGGGGGTGTGTCCAGCCTCCTGCCTGCCTCCCTCCGGTGGCCGGGAGCCACTGCCCTGGACCGTGTTTGTCCACTGAGTGTGCCCGTGGCCTCCAAAGGGCCCGGGCTCCTAGTCTGACTGCCACCCCTGCCCCCTCCCCTGCCAGCCGCCTGTGATGCTGCCGTCCCCCGTCGCCCCGTGGCCCCACGATGACCCACAGCCCCGCGTCAAGCGAGGACGAGGAACGCCACAGTGCCAGCGAGTGTCCCGAGGGGGGCTCAGAGTCCGACAGCTCCCCAGACGGGCCCGGGAGAGGCCCCCGGGGGATCCGGGGCCGGGGCAGCGCAGCACCTGGTAACCTGGCCTCGATCCGAGGCTTCCAGGGCCGCTCCATGTCCGTCCCAGACGACGCCCACTTCAGCATGATGGTTTTTAGGATCGGCATCCCTGACCTTCACCAGACAGTGAGCGACTGCCCGCTGGCCAGCGGATAGGGGGCGGTGGGGGGCTGTGGGGGGAGACGGGGACCACCAGAGTCTGCACAGGGAGGAGGGAAGGGGAGGGGGCCTCTGGTTCTGGATGCCCTCACACATGGCCCCCACTGCCAGGCCCCCATGGGTTTCCCCCAGCTCTCCTCTGTCCCGGGAATCACCCACAGCCCTCCACAGACCAGCTCAAGCCCCTTCTCTCTCTCCTGTTGCCTTCCCCACCAGAAATGCCTGCGCTTCAACCCCGACGCCACCATCTGGACGGCCAAGCAGCAGGTGCTCTGCGCCCTGAGCGAGAGCCTCCAGGACGTGCTCAACTACGGCCTGTTCCAGCCGGCCACCTCGGGCCGGGACGCCAACTTCCTGGAGGAGGAGCGGCTGCTGCGGGAGTACCCCCAGTCCTTCGAGAAGGGAGTACCCTACCTGGAGGTGAGACACCCACAGCCTTCCCAGCCCCTTTGCAGATGCGAGCGGCGTCTGCCCGCTCCCTGTTTCTTCTCCCAGCCCAGCCCTCAGCAAGGGAAAACCCCGTGGCCACTTCTGGATAGAAAAGGCGCCCAAAGAATCCCGGGGCTTCCCTGGTGGCTCAGAGGGTAAAGAATCCTCCTGCAATGCAGGAGACACGGGTTCCATCCCTGGGTCGGGAAGATCCCCTGGAGGAGGGAATGGCAACCCACTCCCGTATTCTTGCCTGGAAAATCCCAAGGACAGAGAAGCCTGGTGGGCTACAGTCCATTGGGGTCTCAAAGAGTCGGACACGACTGAGTGACTGAACACTTTCACTTAACAATCAGAATCAGAGAAGCCTGAGTTCAAATTACCAAGGCATTCTTACCTCTGACCGGCAGGCGGAGTGGCCTTGGACGAGTCATTTCCCTGCCCCAAGTTTCCCCTGGCCTATCAAAGTGGGAAAGGGTTCCCAATGACAGTGGTTATTCTAGAACATTCCCTGCGGGGTCCAGACACCTTAGGGGTTACAGTCCACAGGGCCATAGTGGCCCAGCAGCCCTCTGCCCACCTAGCCAAGACTCTGGGGCTGTTTTTCGTCCTGAGCCTGCACTGGCTCTTTCTTGGCTCAGAATAGGTCCAGACCCCTGACTCTGAGTCCTTTGTCTCTCCTGTCACCCCACCCGTGGCCTCAGTTCCGATACAAGACCCGTGTTTACAAGCAGACCAACCTGGATGAGAAGCAGCTGGCCAAGTTGCACACGAAGGTGAGAGGACCCTGCTGGCACTTACGCCACCACTCCCAGCCTGGGGCCCCCTTCCCTAACCACTTTCTCTCCTTCCTCTTCCCGACAACCCTCCCAAACCTTCTTTTCTTCTGCCAGCATCCCCCACTTAACTTGGGATGCTGTGTCATATTTGGGACAACCCCAAATGCACCTGATGACTCCATCACAGCCGTTTATTTAAAAAACAACTTTTTATTTTGTATTGGAGTATAGCTGATTAACAGTGTTGTGATAGTTTCAGGTGATCAGGGAAAGGACTCAGCCGCACGTATACACGTATCCACTCTCTCCCAAACTCCTCTCCCATCCAGGCTGGCACATAACGTTGAGCAGAGTTCCCTGTGCTATCCCTCCTTGTTTGTTATCCATTTTAAACACCACAGTGTGTACGGGACCGTCCCAAAGTCCTTAACTATCCCTTCCCTGCTCCAGCACACATCATAGTCTTCCTTATCTTCTCTCTTTGCGCTTCTGCCCAGGCTCCTGCCATTTCCACCCGGCTCCCACCTTCTTCATCCTTGGATTCTCCCCTCTCATCTCCTGGGGCCCCTATATCCATGCAGGAACCCCCCCACCCCCGCCAACGTGGCCTGAGACTCTGGCATCCAGTGTCCCTCTGTCTAGGGCAGTTTCATAGACACCCTGCAGTTCACACAATTCCAGAGCCTGAATCTCTACCAGATCCAAGGATGCGCTCCTCCGCAGCCATTTTTCCTCCTGGCATCTTGCTCTCTGGGGCTTCCCTGGTGGCTCAGTGGTAAAGAATCAGCCTGACAAGGCAGGGGGCACAGGTTTGATCCCTGGGTGGGGAAGATCCCCTGGAGGAGGAAATGGCCTCCCATTCCAGAATTCTTGCCTGGAGAATCCCATGGACAGAGGAGCCTGCTGGGCTACTGTCCATAGGGTTGCAAAGAGTTGAACACAACTTAGTGACTTAGTTGTGTACTCACACACCTTGCCCTCCAGTCCTCAGACTGTATGTCCCTGAGTCTCCTCTGGTCCCCTAAAAGCTGGGAGGAAGTCAGGGGGCTGCTTCGGTCAGAAGTGAAATGAACGATCCTTGACACTTGGGAAGAAAGCTCCCTGGCTGCTTCTTATCCTCACCCCCACGCCACCATGCACTTGTCTCTGTCCGCCCTGAAGAGTCCATTCATCCAGACCTGTACCATCTGCGGGAGCTGCCAGCCACATATGGCCCCCCAGGTACCTGCAGTGTGCCAGGTCCAAACTGAGCCTCACTGTGAATGTGAAATACACACTGGATCTTGAAGACTGAATACCCCTGAAAGTATCTCAGTAATAAATTTCATGTGGATTACCTTTTGAATCAGTAATATTGTGGATGTATATGATAGACTAAAAACAGATAGGTCATCAAAGTGAATTCCAATATAATTGGAAGGTCTTCTTCCTTTAAAAAAAGTATTGGCTACTAGGGGCTTCTCGATGACACATGTGGCTTGCTACGCGATTCAACTGGACAGTGCTGCTCCAAACCCAGCCTTGCCCCCTTCCTCCCTGACCGCCTGTCTTCTCTCTCTCTCTCATCTGCGGCTCAGACGGGGTTGAAGAAGTTCCTGGAGTACGTGCAGCTCGGGACATCCGATAAGGTGGCACGGCTGCTGGACAAGGGGCTGGACCCCAATTATCATGACTCAGATTCAGGAGGTAGGGAGCGGCCGGCAGGGTGGGGTGCTTTGGGAGGGCTGAGGAGTCAGGGACCACGAGGCCCAGGGGCTGCATGTGACCAGCCTTTCCCCCTGCCTTCCAGAGACCCCCCTGACACTGGCTGCCCAAACCGAAGGCTCCGTAGAGGTGATTCGAACTCTGTGCCTGGGCGGGGCGCACATCGACTTCCGGGCCCGGGATGGCATGACCGCGCTCCACAAGGCAGCCTGTGCCCGCCACTGCCTCGCTCTGACGGTGAGGTTTCAGATCCTCCCGGGGCCTCCCCAGAGCCCAGAGACACCCCCGAGTGATCGTGTGCTTCGCCCAGACCGCGTCTGGCCAATATCCCTGGCCCGTCCGTCCACCTCCCTGCTCCACAGTCACTCCTCTGACTGCACCCAAGACCATCCTGGGACCTCAGGGAGCCCCCACCCTCCCCAGCTCAAGGCTCGTGATCAGCTATAGCTGATGGTCACGTGGACGCTTACCCTGCCCCCAGGTACATCATGTTACCTTCCTGACACCCAGAACTTCTCCAGTCCCGCTGAGCCAGCAGTCCACACCCACCTCTGTCTCCCCGAGGTGTAGACTCTTCCTGGTGCCCTTTATTTTTTTTATTTTTTGGCCACATGGCACAACATGTGGGATCTTAGATCCCTGACCAGGGATTGATCCCGTGCCCCGTGCACTGGACGTGCAGGGTCTTAACCACCAGACCACCAGGGAAGTCCCCTGGTGCCCTTTTAAATACAGAGAGAGCTCCCCACCGTGCCCCCAGACACCATTCCCCCAGCTGCTCCCCCCAGACACTGGTCCTCCCGCTTCCCAACTCAGCCCTTCCAGTCACTCTTCTCAGCCTGCAGCCCGCACCCCCAGTGCCCCACCGTCACTCACCCGAGACACGGCCCTCTACTCCAGTTGCTGTTCAGTCGCTGAGTCCTGTCCGGCTCTGCGACCCTATGGACCGCAGCACACCAGGCTTCCCTGTCCATCACCAACTCCCGGAGTTCACTCAAACTCATGTCCATCGAGTCGGTGATGCCATCCAGCCGTCTCATTCTCTGTCGTCCCCTTCTCCTCCTGCCCTTAATCTTTCCCAGCATCAGGGTCTTTTCCAATGAGTTGGCTCTTCACATCAGGTGGCCAGAGTATTGGAGCTTCAGCATCAGTCCTTCCAATGAATATTCAGGGTGGATTTCCTTTAGGATGGACTGGTTGGATCTCCCTACTGCCCCAGGATAGTGCCTAAAATGTGCCTTTACAAGCAGATGGACCTTGTAGACCCTCAGTAAATATGCATGGGGGCTCAGAGCTAAAGAATCCTCCTGCAATGTAGGAGATTTGGGTTCTATCCATGAGTTGGGAAGATCCCCTGGAGAAGGAAATGGCACCCACTCCAGCATTCCTGCCTGGAAAATTCCATGACTAGTGGAGCCTGGTGGACTGCAGCCCATAGGGTCCCAAAAGAGTCTGATACCACTGAACGACTGAGCATGTACACATACCTTCATGGCATCAGTTTGCCCAGTCTTATTTTAAAATGTTCTTTCTCTCCTCCTACCCAAGGGCACTTGATCCCTCTTCATCTATAGGTCAGGATAGAGCACCCTGGAAGTTGTTGGTAAACTCCACAGTTCATAGATGATCCAGCCTAACCAGCCTTCCCTTCCCTTCTCCAATCCTTCCCTGAAGAACCCTGAAGGCAGTCAGACACCAGTCCAAAGGTCTGCCTCACAGCCCTGGAATTGACAGACCCTCTTCATGCACCTCCCTCCCCCAAACCCCTTGTCCCACCTGCTTCCCAGGTGGCTCTAGTGGTAAAGAACCCTCCTGCCAAGGCAGGAGACATAAAAGATGTGGGTTCCATCCCTGGGTCGGTAAGCTTCCCCTGGAGAAGGAAATGGCAACCCACTCCAGCATTCTTGCCTGGAGAATCCCCATGGACAGAGGAGCCTGGTGGGCTACAGTCCATGGGGTCGCAAACAGTCAGACAGGACTGAAGGGAATTTACACATACACACATACCCCAAACCCCACTCCTGCTCACGCCCAACCCTTCCCTCCCAGGCCTGCGCTTGTGCAATCCAGCAGCCACTAGCCACGGGCAGGGGAGGGGGGGCTGTTTAGATTTAAATAGAAGAAAATGAACTAAAATTAAAACTTCCGATTCTCAGGCTTACTAGCCACCTTCCAGCGGCTCGGTAGCCCCCCACGCGGCTGCCATGTTGGATCGTGCAGTTGTAACTATTTCCATCACCGCAAATGTTGGAAATGTGCTGTTGGACTGCGCCACCGCTGACTCTGTTCGCACGGCGCTGGCGCCGCCAACACTCCTCACACGATCGAAGCTGCCAGTCTTCCAGGCCCAGATCCGTTCCTCGAGGGGGACCACTCCCTGCCCCCACCCCAGCCCCCAGCCCCAGTGAGGCTGAGCCACGTCGCTTTGACCGGAGCTTGTCCCATTGCAGACCGCTTTCCCTGCCTCTTCTTGGGATCCCGGACCTCACCACACCTCCCACTTAGCCGGGGGCCCTCCTGCCTCCAGGCGCCCTTCTCTGATTGGTTCCCCACCACCAGCCTGTTGAGTAGGTGGGCACTGAGGCATTAAGCGTCTTCAGTGGCGCAGGCCGCATGGCTCATGGGGGAAGGCTGGGCAGGATTTCAGAGAGGGAGGGAGGGGTCCTCTGGAGGCATCGCCCCAGTCCCTCCGTTGTTCACAGGGATGAGAGGCCCCGACAGGGCAAGGGTCAGCCTCAAGGTCACTCAAGGGCATCGTGGCAGCATCAGCTCTGGCTCTGATCCCCTGTGGGGTTACCCAGGGTCTCTTCGTCCAACTGGCTCTTGATAACGAGCCACTACTTGTGTGATTGTCATCTTTTTTTTTTTTTTAACTTTTCCTAGGCGCTCCTGGATCTTGGGGGCTCCCCCAACTACAAGGACCGCCGAGGGCTAACTCCCCTGTTCCACACGGCTATGGTGGGGGGTGACCCCCGCTGCTGCGAGCTGCTGCTGTACAACAGGGCCCAGTTGGGCATAGCTGATGAGAACGGCTGGCAGGAGATTCACCAGGTGTGCCCGGGCGGCCTAGACAGGTTGGGGGTGGCGTGGGTGGCACGCAGCCCAGAGGGTGGGCGGGAATCAGGAATCCTAGTCCAAGGGCCTAGGGCTGCAGGTGCTGGGGTCCTCCCAGGGGATGGAGGTGGGAGTAGCATGGTCCCCAAAGAAGCACAGAGGTGTCACCACCGGGACTCGAAGAAAGTAGCCTGGAGCCCTGGGCCTTGGAATGACTGGAGACATTGACAGTGTGGGTCCCTAAGCAAAAAGGGGGCCTCAGAGGAGAAGGCAGGGGGAGTGGCGGATGGAGGGCTGCCTGACCTCCAGGTGAAGGAGAGAGACCGACGCTGTGGCCAGGTGGGTCTGACCCGGGCTCTTTGGCCCCCGGTCCTCTCCAGGCCTGCCAGCGGGGTCATTCTCAGCATCTGGAACATCTGCTCTTCTATGGAGCTGAGCCTGGAGCCCAGAACGCCTCGGGGAACACGGCCCTGCACATCTGTGCCCTCTACAATAAGGTCTGCTCTCCTCCTGACTCCAGTCTCCCGGGCCCCCCGGTGTCCCCCACCCCGCTCTTCCACTATTTCATTCATTTGTCCGTTCATTCATTCAAGAGAGGTTTCCTGAGCTCCTCCCCTGGGTCAGGCTCAGAGCCGGGGGCTGAAAGGACAGTAGTGAGCAAGACAGACAACCTCCCATCAAGGGACACACCCTGCCAGTGCGAGCCCAGGTGTTCAGAGGGAGGTCACCAGGAATCCAGGTCTCCATGCGGGCCCACATCTGGGCTTGGCCTTGGGGCTGGGTCGATGGAGGTGGCTCTCAGGAGGATGTGCCATCTGAGCTAAGATGAGGAACAGGTGGTCATGTACAAGAGGGCAGAAGGGGCGTTCCCGGCAGAGGGTACAGTCTGAGCCAAAAAACCCAGAGGGGAGAGGGTCAGGGTGGTTACTGGAAATGCAGGAAACTACAAAGGTCCTATTTTCTTTAAACGTTTTTTAAGGTGTATTTATTTATTTATTTATTTTTGGCCATGCTGGGTCTTCGTTGCTGCGCGCAGGACTTTAGTTGTGGAGAACAGGCCCTGGAGCACCGGCTCAGTAGTTTTGGCGCACAGGCTTCGTTGCTCCACAGCATGTGGGATCTTCCCGGACCAGGGATCGAACCCGTGTCCGCTGAATTTGCAGGCAGATTCTTAACTGTTGCTCGACCACTGGGGATGTCCTCCTTTTTTAAAAAAATTTTATTTTATACTGGAGTATACCTGATTTACAGTGTTGGGTTAGTTTCGGGTATACAGCAGTGATTCAATTACATGGAAACATATATCCATTCTCTCTCAGGTCTTTTCCCATGTAGGTTATTGCAGTCATTGAGTAGAGTCCCCTGTGGTATACAGTGGGTCCTTGTTGATTATCTGTTTTATATATAGTGTGTATATGTTGGGCTTCCCAGGTGGCACTAGTGGTACACGCTCCTATGCAGGAGAAATAAGAGATGCAGGTTCGATCCCTGGGTCAGGAAGATCCCCTGGAGGAGGGCATGGCAACCCACTCCAGTATTCTTGCCGGGAAAATCCCATGGACAGAGGAGCCTGGTGGGCTACAGTCCATGGGGTGACAAAGAGTCAGACACAACTGAAGCGACTTCACACACATGCACGCACGCAGTGTGTATATGTTAATCCTCAAGGGTCCTATTTCTCATGGGTCTCCATTCCGCTGCCAGTGAAGCACCTACTGCAGGGGACAAGGGACAGCCCCCGAGGCGGACAAGAGGGTGTTGCAAGTTATAGCGATTCAGGGCTGGGTGGGCAGTCCCCAGCTCAAGAGCGCTGAATGGAGGTGAGCGGTGAAGAGCTGCATACCCGCTGCAGCTGTGCTGTTGTGGCTGGCTGGGCTGGTGAAAGCTGGGGCTTTTAGCCTGATGTCCCCAGCTGGTTTGTCACCAGCGCACCAGGGGATCCTCGGCAGACGAGCCCAGTCCCCGAAGTCCCAGTCTCAACACCTGCTTCCCAAGGCGCTCTGCCCTTGGAGTGTCTCCCTGCCCTTGGACAGTTGCCTCGGGGTCTTAGGAGGCCAGGGCCTGGCATGGTGCGGCTGATCCATCAGCCTCTTCCCCCCTCCTCCAGGAAGTCTCCCAGAACAGCCCCAGCCCCTTCTCTCTCACCAGAACGCGCAGTGCCAGGATGTGGCAGGTAGCCACGTGCTGCTTTGTGGCAGTGAGCAGTCTGCTCGCTCGGCGCCCGCCGAGCAGGGAGAACGCAGTGTTTGTCAAATTGCCTGTACTTCCCCTCCCCAGTGCGTCTGTCTCTCCTGCTCCCGATGTGGGCCTCATTCCGGATTTTCTGACCCCACAGCTGGTGCGCAGGCCAGGGCACCCCGAGCAAGTCCCCTCCCTCTCTGAGGTTCCATCCAGCTCCCTGAAGTCAGGATAACAGCAGCTGATTGAAGGGGATGAAAGATCATGCGTGATAAGTGCTCATCCCTAGGAGGCAGCTATGCTAATAATAATGATTATTATCATTATCATTACTGTTATCAGTCAGGATCTGGTCAGGAGACAGAAACCATACCGGCAATTTGAAAGGGAAAATGTAGTGGAGAGAGAGAGAGGCTTCTCAGGTGGCTCAGTGTAAAGAATCCACCTGCCAAGCAGGAGATGCAGGTTCGATCCCTGGGTCAGAAAGATCCGCTGGAGGAGGGCATGGCAACCTGCTTCGGTATTCTTGCCTGGAGAATCCCATGGACAGAGGAGCCTGGTGGGCTACAGTCCATAGGGTCCTATAGAAAGGGAACAGTTACTCCGAGTGGGTCAGATGAGTCAGCCATTTCCCTCGCCTTGAGCTTCTACTTTCTCATCTGTAAAGTGGGTCAGTAACCTCTACCTCGCAAAGGATCAAGAGTGTGAATGTTTGGCTCACTCTCAGCATGGCGCTTAATGAACAGATGCTTGACAGACACAAGTTCTTCTCCGACTTTCTCTCCCCTCCTCTTCCCTCCCATACTTTAAACTTCCCAAGGCCCAGAGCTGGGTCTGAAAAATTTCCTCACTCTCTGCCCCTCTGGGCTCCTGGTCAGCCCATCTAGCCTCTGGCGGTGAGGGTCAGGGCCATGTCCGGGTTGTGAGCTCCTCAGGGGTGGGGCTTAAGTCTGTCAAGCACTCAGCCCCAAGGCCACGGCGTGTAGTAGGCTCAGATGCGTCTTTGTTGAATGAGTGAGAGCGAAGGAATGGGTGACGGGTCAGACACCCTGAGTCCCCGCCAAGACCGTCACAGCGTCTGGCTCAGAACGCGCAACAGGTGTTTGCTTCGAGGAAGACTGAACGACTCCAGGAAGGAATGAATGATGCGAACGAATGGTCTTTGCGTGACTCAACTCCACACCCTCACCCCTTCCAGGCCCGTTTCCTGAGCATCTACCTGGATGTGAGATGAATGCCCGGCCCCGGGAGGGCGGAGTGGGGGAACAGTCTGGCACAGAGGCGGATGTGTAAACCAATAGTTCAGTCCAGTGGGATGCGTGCTTGTGCTCCAGCACATACAGGGTGTTCGGGGGTGAAGCGAACTGCCGGTTGAGATGGAAGAGGTGCTCTTGGGCCTGTGCGAGGCAAGGTGACGGTGGGGGCAGGCAGATGTGCAAACACACACCCAGCACCAGTTTATCCTCGAGTCAGAAAGACAGCATCTGCACGCAGGGACACACACTCACACTCACAAACACGCCCGGAAAACGAGCCAGGCTAACTTTGCCGTCCAATCGGGGAGCCATCAGACTTGGGCGAGCAGAGTTGTGCTTTCACAGTAGACAGAGGAGCGCTAGGATCAGAAAGCTTAGTTTGAGTCCCAGCTGCCCCACTGACTGGCTGTGTGACCTTGCCCTCTCTGAGCCTGTCCCGTAGGATGGACCCGTACAAGCACCGTTGATGGGTCTGTCACATGAAGAGGGTGAGGCCAAGGACGTGTCTGGTGAATGCTGGTTAGGCTGGCATCTGGGGGATTTGGAGTGGAGCTGAGCTGGAGGCCAGGTTGGGTTTGGCCAGGCCAAGACAGAGGAGGAGGACTCCCCTCATCCAGCAGCTGTTTATTGAACAGTTCTATGGGCCAGGCACCATGCCAGGCCGTGGGTGCCACAGACAAAACCTTGCCTCTCCAAAATAGACAATGGGGTGGGGGAGAGATGCTGGAGATGAATAAAACCGAAATGTAATTTCAGGGAGGCAGTATTATAAGGAAAACGAGTTAATTCTGACTTAGAAGAATGCCCGGCACACACTAGGTATCATACAAATTAAAATAAAGCCAGGAACAGGTCAAGGGCTTATTTTTGACGGAGTCATCAGAGGGACCTTTTCTGAAGAACTGGCCGCTGTGCAAAAATGTGAATCCAGTGAGAAAGTGAGCTGAGTGGAGAGCTAGGGGCAGAGACTCCCAAGTCGAGGAAGCAGCAGGTGCAAAGGCCCTGGGGCAGGAGCATGCCTGCCAGAGAAGGGAGGCCAGTGTGCCTGCAGAGCCGGGAGTGAGGAAAGGTGGTAGCAGATGAGGTCAATGAGGCCGGGGCTGGGGGTGGCAGGGCAGGCAGATCAGCAGGGGGCCTCCCAGGCCAGGGCAAGGACGCTGGGTCTGTTGTGACTGACACTGGCAAGGAATTGATCTGGACTTGGATGGCATTGTCTCCCACCCCCACTCCCGACCATCCAGCCCTGGCCCCCACTGCCTCCTGCCTCCTTCCTTCCGGGTCTAGCAGAGTGTTCAAGTAAGGGCTCAGGACTCAGACATACCTGGGTTCGAATCTGAGGGTTGATCATCACCATCCCCCTTGGAAGCCTTATTTTCCTCATCTGTAAAATGGGGACAGTCATTTCCATCTCACAGAATTGTTGGGCTAGTCAGTGGCTACTGCCGCTAAGGTGCTCTGATACACAACATAGTAAGTCCCCCACCCCAAGAGGTCTGACTTGGCGGCTGTCACGCCGGATACTCCTGCAACCTAGGGGACATTTGGCAGTGTCTGTGGACCTTCTCTGCTGTCACCACTGAGGAGGGAGAGCTACTGGCATCTAGTGGCAGAGACCAGAGAACAATGCTCAATGCAATGCACAGGATGGCCCCGCTACAGAGACTTGTCTGGACCCTAAGTGTCAGTCGTGCTAATGATGAAAACCCCTGATTGGGAGGTTGGGGCAAGCAGATGCAAGCTATTATATATAGAATGGATAAGCAACAAAGTCCTACCATAGAGTACAGACAGCTATAGTCAGCCTCCCATGATAAACCATTAACCGGGCTTCCCAGGTGGCGCCAGTGGCAAAGAACCTGCCTGCCAGTGCAGGAGACATGAGACAGTGGGTTCAATCCCTGGGTCGGGAAGATCCCCTGGAGGAGGGCATGGCAAGCCACTCCAGTATTCTTGCCCGGAGAATCTCCATGGACAGAGGAGCCTGGCGGGCTACAGTCCGTGGGGTCGCAAAGAGTCAGACATGACTGAAGCGACTTGGCACACATGCAGGGAAACCATAATGGAAAAGAATAATTTCAAAAAATGATATGTGTGTGTGTGTGTGTAGAACAGAGTCACTTTGCTCTATAGCAGTAATTAACACAGTGCTGTAAATCAAGTATACTTCAGTAAAATAGTAATAATAAGAAAACCCTGGTTTAGTTTAGTAGCCATCCAATACACTATAACCCAAGTCACATGTAATTTTAAATATCCCAGGGACACTTTTTTAAAAAATGAAAAAAACACAGGTGACGTTAATTTTAGTAGCATATTTGCTTCAAAAATACTCTCCTTTCAAGTAATCAGTATAAAAACTATTGTGCTGTGCTCAGTTGTGTCCGACCCTTTGTGACCCCACTGTCTGTAGCCCACCAGGCTCCTCTGTCCATGGGGCTCTCCAGGCAAGAATACTGGAGCGGGTTGCCATCTCCTCCTCCCGGGGATCTTCCCCACCCAGGGATCGAGCTCACACCTCCTGCGTCTCCCGCATTGGCAGGCGGATTCTTTACCGCTGTGCCACCTGAGAAGCCCCCACAAAAACTACTAGAGAGATTTAAACTACACTTTTCAAGTCCTTGAAATCCAGTGTGCACTCTGCATACCCCGCACCCCTCCGTGTGGACCGGCCACGTTTAAAGGGCGAGTGGCCACTGTCCGGAGCAGGGCGGGTTCCCACCAGATGGTTCCAGAAGCTCAGCGCAGTGTCTGTGTCCGCCCGCGGTGACCATGACTGTTTTACTCTCTCCTTTCACCCCGTGCCGCTGACCACCAGGAGACGTGCGCTAGGATCCTTCTCTATCGAGGGGCCAACAAGGACGTCAAGAATAACAGTGGACAGACCCCCTTCCAGGTCTGTTGGGGCGGGTTGGGGGAGGCGTGAGGAACTCAGAGGGGCTAAAGCCTGGGGGGCTGGGAGGGAGGCAGGTGGTCTGGGAGAAGAGAGAGGCTGGACTTGCCGGGGTGAAGGTTGTGGGGGCAGGGCACTGGCCGGCGACCTCACAGTTTGCCTGTTTGTTTTTCCTCTCTCTCTCTCCTACCTGGGCCCCCCGTACCCCCTCACACTAGGTGGCAGTGATCGCTGGGAATTTTGAACTCGGGGAGCTGATTCGAAACCATCGAGAACAGGACGTGGGTGAGCGAGCTAAGGGGAGAAGTTGGGGTCCAGGGGGGTGCATGGTGGGACTGGGGAGTCAGCGGACCTGATCTGGGGGCCAGGATGGGACCAAAGAAACCTTAGAGGACTGCGAACACCTGGGCAGCGGGAGAGGTCGGGTTCCAGGCGCCCCGCTCTTTCTCATCTGAGTCTCCCCCTCTGCCCCCCCGGTCTCTGTGCCCACCTCAGTGCCCTTCCAGGAGTCCCCCAAGTACGCAGCCCGTCGACGAGGACCCCCGGGCACAGGGCTGACGGTGCCCCCCGCGCTGCTGCGGGCCAACAGCGACACCAGCATGGCCCTGCCTGACTGGATGGTGTTCGCCGCCCCGGGGACCTCGTCCGCGGGGGCCCCCGGCCCTGCCTCAGGGCCCCAGGGCCAGGCGCAGCCCGCTGCCCCCAGTGCCAAGCTCAGCAGTGGGACCCTGCGAAGTGCCAGCAGCCCCCGGGGCGCCCGGGCCCGCTCCCCGTCCCGCGGGAGGCACCCCGAGGAGGCTAAGCGCCAGCCCCGTGGACGGCCCAGGTAGGGGAGAGCTCAGCCCTGGTCCTGCAGACTCCCTTCCCACCCGAATCCCCTCCGGGGAGCCAGGGCTGTCCAACCCCCCCGCCAGGCCAGCCCAGCTGCCCACCTCCTGTCCCAGGGGTGGCTGCCCCCCTACCCTGCTGCATCCGACTCGCTGGTCCCCACCTTGGACCACCAGGTCTCCCCTCCTGACCCCGAGGCAGTGAGGGCTTCGTGAACCTGTCCGAGTTTAGCTCAGTAGCCGCTCCGTGGTCCGGCCGGGACTGGGGAGGGCGCCCAAGAGGAAGGTTGGTTCCAGCCCCTGAGGACAGGCAGGCAGACAGACAGACAGACAGCCTGGCCAAGGTTGAGAGGAAGCTCAGTGGGCGAGGAGGGAGACTGGAGGGGTTTCCAAGCCTGGAGATGAGGTCGCAGGTGGGGAGGATGAGCAGGGGGCATTGAGGGGAGCCGGCTGGAGGGCGACTGGAAGGGGGTGGGCGGAAGGAAGATGGTGGTGGGCTGGGGATGGCGGGAAAGGCGCTGGACCCAGCCCAGGAGGAAGCTGGGAGTTACCGAAGGCTCGTGAGCCAGGGATGACACAGGCAGAGCTCTGCTTCAGGAAGCTGAGTCAGGCAGGGTGTGCAGGCCCGTGGGAGGGGACAGAGCAGGAAGCCAGGAGGCAGGAAAGGGGGCCGGCGGGCCCACAGCGGGCAGGCAGGGGAGCCCCAAACGCCCTCTTCCCCCCACCCCCCACCCCCCCAGAGCCGAAAAAGGCACTCAGACCCCCTCCCCCACCCTGATGCTCCACCTCCCACCCCCAAGGACCCCTGTTCCCCAGAGGCGCCCCTTCCCTCCACGCGCCCCTTCCCTCCACTCCCCCCTGCCTCTCACACCCTCTGTGTGCAGCTCCAGCGGGACACCCCGGGAAGGGCCGGCCGGGGGCACGGGGGGCTCCGGGGGCCCCGGGGGCTCCCTGGGCAGCCGCGGGAGACGCAGGAAGCTCTACTCGGCGGTCCCCGGACGCTCCTTCATGGCCGTGAAGTCCTACCAGGCCCAAGCCGAGGGGGAGATCTCCCTGAGCAAGGGCGAAAAGATCAAAGGTAAAGCGGCAGGGTGCAGCTGGGCTGCGGGCAAGGGTCGGCAGGTGAACTCACCCCGCTCTCAGGGAGGGGGCCGGCCCGCGACCAACAGTTGTCCAGCACCTGGAGTGTCCAGGGCATGCTGGAGACCTCAGAGAGACCTAGGTGCCCCTCCCGCCTCGGAGGAGCAAACAGTGGCGCTCAGATGCGCTGCCAGGAGGCGGGGTCCAGGCAAAAGACAGGAGATGAGCATCTCGGGGACATCTGACCCCATGAGGTCCCATCTCGCTCACCGTCACCCTTGAAGGCGGGTGTCCGGAGCCCATTGTACAGTTGAAGGGGCAGAGCCTCGCACGGGTGAAGCGACTTGCCTGAGGTCCCCAAGCTGAACCCACAGTTCTTCTTGCTCTCTTGTGCAGAGAGTGAGGGACACACCGCCTTGACTTCACTTCCTGCCTCTGCCAGGCGCCTTCATCTGAGACATGGGGTGGCGGTGCCCGCTTCCCCGGGCTCTGATGAGACAGGCAGTAGGTGAAGCCGGTCCCTGCTGAGGGCTTCCTAAACAGAGGCTGCTGTCATGGGGGCTTGCCTCTCTTCTGTTTCCCTGCCTTCCTCTGGAAAACCATGCCAGGATCCCCCGCATGCAGACTTCACAAGGCTGTGGATGTGTGTTCTTGGACAGAATGGTGCTTTGGAGACAGGAAGTACCCTGCCGTAGTTCATTCGAGGCGGGGGAGCGATTCTTTGCCCGACTCTAGGCTGGCAGATGAGCCGAGTTGCACAGGAGTTGAGAAGCAGGCTGTCTGGGTTCAAGTCCCGGCTCCTGCACTTCCTAGCAGGGCAGCCTCAGGCAAGTGACTTCTCCGGGGCTCAGTGTTCTCATCTGTACAATGGGACCTTTGCGAGGATTAAAGGCGTCAGCCCTTGGAAAGCCCACAGAACAGTGATTCATACCTAATAAGGCCAGCTGTCATTATCATACGCGGCCCCCACTAGGGGCACTTAGAAGGGAGAGACCCTAGGCCCTGGGGGAAGCTGAGTCTGGGGGTGGAGGGGGGCTCTTCCCACAGGAGACATGGTTTAAGTGGGCCTTGAAGAGCGTGCCAGGGTCAGAGTGTCAGTCGGGTTGTGTAATTACATCTGTCTTGTAGTCTGTCTCCCTGGTGCCTGAGTTGCTGAAGAGGAGGTCACGTGTCACCAGGGGCCTGGTCATCAGGGCCCAGGTTAATGACCCGGCACACAGAGGGATGAAGGTTGTGTGGGGGGCAGGGTGGGCAGTGCCTCTGGTGGGGGTGCAGCGTGCCAGGGGAGCGTGTGTATGTGTGTGTCCGTGTGTATGGCCGGGTGGGGGGTCAGTTCAGTCGCTCAGTCGTGTCCGACTCTTTGCAACCCCATGAACCGCAGCACACCAGGCCTCCCTGTCCATCACCAACTCCCGAAGTTTACTCACACTCGTGTCCATTGAGTCGGTGATGCCATCCAACCATCTCATCCTCTGTCGTCCCCTTCTCCTCCTGCCCTCAATCTTTCCCAGCATCAGGGTCTTTTCCATTGAGTCAACTCTTCGCATCAGGTGGCCAAAGTATTAGAGTTTCAGCTTCAGCATCAGTCCTTCCAATGAACACTCAGGACTGATCTCCTTTAGGATGGACTGGCTGGATCTCCTTGCAATCCAAGGGACTCTCAGGAGTGGGGGTCAGGTCTGTGCAAAAGAAGAATGGGAAGCTGAGGTCAGAGGTGAGGGACCCTCCCACAGGCAGAGGGCCATGGGCTGCATCTTTTATGTGTCTTTCTGAATGTCAAGCCCAGTCATCAGACGTGCTGCCCTGATTTCATATCCTTTCCTTTCCTTAGAAGTTCCCTGATTGACTCAGAGCATACTCACAACCGTGATGTCACTGGGCTTCTTCATAGCCCGATTAAGGTAGCAGACTCCCTCTGCTCTCAGGACCAAAGCCTAGGGCCTCAGCCTGCCCTGCAAGCCCCTCCTCTGCCCACCCTGCCCCCCACACAACCTCATCACAGGCTACCCTTTCCTTCACCTGCAGGGTTCCAGGGACCTTATCCTCCTCATCCTTCCTCAAACGCCCCAAGTCTTTTTCCACCCTAAACTCTTTGCACATGCTGTTCCTTCTGCCTGGAAAGCCTATTCCCCCTCTCTCTGCTCCTGCACTCCCTGCATCCTTCAGGTCTCAGCCCGTATGTCACATCCTCTGAGACACCTTCCTGATCCCCCCGTGCCATCAGATTTATTTGTTTATAAAGATTATTTTTTTGGTGTGGACCATTTTTAGTCTTTACTGCATTTGTTAGAATATTGCTTCTGTTTTATGGTTTATATGGAATCTTAGCTCCTCAACCAGGGATCAAACCCGCGCCCCCTGCATTGGAAGGCGAAGTCTTAACCTCTGGGACCACCAGGGAAGTCCCCTCATCAGATTTATACACCCCTGTCTGGTTTTTCTCCAAAAACCCTCTCCTTTCCCCCCTCAAGTCCTGACCTCCGTTTTCCAATCCTGGGGTCACCTGTAGAGTTATGCCTCCACTGGCTGCCAGTCTGGAAGCTCTGTGGGGACAGGTACCGCGTGTGCTGTGTCTGAGAGCTCGACTCACTTCCCTGGTGGCTCAGACAGTAAAGAATCTGCCTGCAATGCCAGAGGAGACCCAGGTTTGATCCCTGGGTGGGGAAGATCCCCTGGAGAAGGGCATGGCAACCCACTCCTGTATTCTTGCCTGGAGAATCCCATGGACAGAGGAGCCTGGCGGGCTGCAGTCCACGGGGTCACAAAGAGTCGGACACGACTGAGCAACTAACACAGCAGCTCCACTCGGGCCCTAGCCTGATGTCTGACTCATGACTGGCACAAAATATATATTTGTTTAGTGAACAAATGATTGATTCCCAGATCATCCAGCCGGGCATGGCAGAGTCAGCCAAGAGCCCAGACCTCTTGACACACATCTGCTGTCTTCTGTGACCTTGATCCTGGCTGGGGTTTCCCCAGACCCTCTCAGAGGAGGTGATCAGTGCAGGGCAAAGCATCAGATGGCCCCAACCCCAACCCTAGCATGGCTTGAACCACCCCTGGGCAAAAGGTTTTTCTACTCTAGCTTCAATTTCATCTATAAAATGGG
Source organism: Moschus berezovskii (assembly GCF_049115385.1). Classification (NCBI taxonomy): domain Eukaryota; kingdom Metazoa; phylum Chordata; class Mammalia; order Artiodactyla; family Moschidae; genus Moschus; species Moschus berezovskii. Next base: position 7,076,485 of record NC_142481.1, read on the forward strand.
AAATCAGTTGTTACCTACCAAGGTGTAAGGATAGAGTGAGTGAAGGATGTGAAGGGTCCAGTGGGAGCAGAGCTGTGAAAGATGCTGGAGAGGTGGACGGCTGTGGGCTTGTTACTGTCGCTCTCGTCACGATCAGGAACAGCAGCAGCAAAGCACTGGAACAGAGAGGTAGCAAAACAGGAGTGTTCAAATCCAGGCTGCAAAACCAGGGCAAACGAGCCTGAGCTGCTCCGAGCCTCTGTTTCTCCATCAGTAAAATGGGGCGAACAACAGTGCCCCCGCTTAGGGTCCTGGCCCCAGTGAGAGTTGGATAGACGTTAGTTGTCCCTACCGCCCATCATTGTGGGTCAATGCATGCTTGATGTCTAAGAGGTAGGGGTGGTAGGCAGGGGCCTCCGGTAACAAGCAGGGGAGAGGAGAGACGATTCTAATCTCCCGTCTAGAGCCAGAGGAAGCAAAGAGACGGAAGGAGGGATCAGGGAACAGATGACAAAAGGTTAAGTGGCAAGGAGACTGCGGGAGGTGGCAGGGGTAGTGATGAGGTGTAACACGTGACCCAGGAGCCTAGCGGGGTTTAGGGAAGTTACGGAATAACTGAGCTGTGACTGGTTACCAGGGGAGATGAGAGCCAGTTGTGGACATGTCCCTAACTTGCAAGGACCACGTCATGGGACACAGCCCTTCTCCCCAGTGCCTCTTGGTGTCCCCATTGTGTTCAGGAAGCTACTATGCAGGAGTGACTATCTCCCCCTTCCCCCTTGTGGGGCTTCCCGATGGCTAAACAGTAAAGAATCCGCCTGCAATGCAGAAAACAATGCAGATTCAATCCCTGGGTCCAGAAGCTCCCCTGGAGGAGGAAATGGCAACCCATTCCAGTATTCTTGCCTGGGAAATCTCAAGAACAGAGGAGTCTGGCGGGCTACCGTTCGTGGGGCCGCAAAGATTGGGACATGATTGAGCGACTGAGCACACACACACACTTCCCCCTTGCCCCTTCCTAAGGATGCCCTTGGGCCAGGTTCTGGGCAAGGTGCTGAGAATTGTGGAAAGGCTGTGCATCAAGTGTTGGGAGTGGGCCGGGTAGGGGAGGTGTGGGCAGCACGGAAATGCAGAAATGTTTCTATTTTATGTCCCCACTCCCCATCCAGTGCTTAGCATCGGGGAAGGAGGCTTCTGGGAAGGCCAGGTCAAAGGTCGTGTCGGCTGGTTCCCCTCTGACTGCCTGGAAGAGGTGGCCAACCGCTCCCAGGAAGCAAAGCAAGGTAATGAGGAACCCCCAGGTGTCCCCGACTTACTCTAAATTCTTGTGTCCCTTCCTTTCCCCCTCCTGGTGGGGGTGGGAGGTCAAAGGCTTGGGCCAGGACCCCAGGAGGTGAACCCATGATTTCCAGAGTAGAAGGTCCAAGGTCATCCTTTGTCCCCCTGCAGAAAGCCGAAGTGACAAGGCAAAGAGACTCTTCCGGCATTATACCGTGGGCTCCTACGACAGCTTTGATGCCCCAAGGTAAATGTCCTTACACCTTCGGGCAACCCCCCCACCCCAAATCCCTCCCACTCCACCTTTTAAATATTTCCTCCACCTTTTAAATATTTCCACCACCTCAAAGCCCCCTCTTTTGTCTGCTCCCTCTAACGTTTGATCCAGGGTGGAGGGAGGCAGGGTTAGCTTCAGATCACACAGCCCAACCCCAAACCATCCTTGGCAGCCACTGAGACTGCCCAGCTCTGGGGTAGCCAGAGACCAGTGAGGTGGACTGGGGCAAGGTGGGGATGCCTGGGGGGCTGGGGAGCTCACCTGTATGGTGGCTGGAGGCTCCTGTCTCCTTCACGTGCTGCATCTCTGTGCAGTCCTGTGCAGCGGAAGTGTGTGCATCCCATGCTGGCCATGTCGGGGGTGGGTGGGGACAAGCAGAGCAACCCAGGTGGGGTGGGAGCGGGGAGAAGGCACACTGACACCTTTCCCCTCCCTGGCTGCTGGCTGTCTTGCTTCTGAAGCTTGATGGATGGGATTGGCCCAGGGAGGTGAGAGGGGAGGGGAAGGGAGGGAACGGGGTCAGGAATGGGAAGGAAGGGGTGCCTGGGGGCGTATGGATGTGCGTGTGTATCCCTGGAGCTAAAGTTCCCCTGTGCGTGACCGTCTCACACAGTCGACAAGCATCCCTATACAGATTCCCCAGGCGTATTCTTGCCCATGTGCCTCTGTAGGTGTGCATGACACGTGTCTGTGTGCATGTGTGGCCAGAGGCCCTTGGAGTTCTAGCCCCGTGCACATGCCGTGACGGTGAGAGGGTGTGTCCCGCTCGGTACAGATGGGTGCATTTGTGGCTGTCAGTTCTGGGTGCACGATTGTGACTCATTGTGCGGCTGGCTCTCTCTGCACCTCTCTTTCCCCGAATCCGTGTGTCTGAGAATGAGGGCCAGTGTTTTTCAGAGATGTCCAGTGTGTCTGCTTACCACCTGGGGACTGGCGGTGGGTCTCTGCACATGCCTGTCCCTCTTCATGCATGTCGCTGTGTGTGCGCATTAACGCATAAAGTTGTGTGCATGCCTTTGTGTCTGTCCGATTGATCTGGAATTCAGGACCTGGGGTGTTGGGGGAGGGGAGGGAGGAAGCGGGGAGGACTCCAGGGATTGAGCTTTCAGAAGGGCCAGGCTGTGGGGGAGGGATGGTCATAACTGGGCATCTGAAAGATGACATCCCCCCCCACACCGCTCCCCCAAATCCAGGGAAGGGTCTCCTTGTTCGTAGCATCCTTCCATTAAATGTGTCCAAACCTACGTGTCTGTGTTCTGGCCAGTGGGGATGGATGGGGCGGGGGAGGGCCGGGAGGTGGGGGAGGAGAGAAATGACAATATGGGAAGAGAGGGTGGGACTGGGGTGCCACCCTGCGCCCCAAGTGTCCGAGGCGCTTGACCATTGTGCGTGTTCGCCTGGCACGTCTCCGGCTCTGGGCACTGGGTGAGTATCGAGGTCCCCCCCCCAACCACCGGAGTCTCCCCATCAGCCTCTGCTTCTTGTCTCTTGTCAGTGTCTCTTTGGGTCTCCCCTTGGCTTTGGTTTGGGGGTCGTTTGCTCTACCAGCTGGATGAGGGTGGTCGCTCAGCTTCTTCCTCCTCTTTCCTCTGCTTGTCAAGTGCGTTGCCCCGCCTCTCCCTCCCTTCCTGCCCGCTGGCATGTGCTGCCCTGCGCGCGGCACGTCTGAGCTTCTCCTCCCCCCCCACCTCCGCTCTCCCCGGCCCTGCCTGGGGTGGCCTGGCCCGTGTTGTGACCCTGCCTCCCAGCCTGAGCTGTGCCTTCCCGCCGCGTGTAACCCCTCTTGGCCTCTGCTGCCCTCTCTCCGCTCCCCGGGGGTCTGCGGCGCTCTCTCTCTGGCGGGGAGCCGTGGTGCGTGGATGTCCCTCCGCCTGGACTTCTTTGCGGGGAGGGGTGCCTCTCCCTGCTCTGGCGCCCAGTCTAAACGTCCTGGCTCTCCCTTTCCGGCCCCGTCCAGACTGTGTCGGGGTGCATCGTGCGTCTGTCTGCCGCGGGGGGCGGGGGACAGGGCTGTGCGTCCCTTCTCGGGGTCTCTCTCGCCGCGCCGTCCCCCCCCGGCTCGGGAAGTGGGGCTCGGTGTCCGCGCGTCCCTCGCACGCGGTTGCGAGGCGTCTCGTGTGATGTGCGTCCCTCTCCCCGCGCTCCCTCGCTCTGCACCTGCGCGGGAGGGCTCGGGAGGGGGGAGGGGGCGAAGGGGGGCCCAGACCGGAAGTGCCTCCCCTTCTCCTCCCCCCGCGCTCGCCCCTCCCCCGTCTCCCGCCAAGGGGGCCCCCGCGCTCCCCTGCCGGCCCCCTCCCCCCGGCCCGGCCCCCTCCCCCGCCCGGCGCAGGACGCCAAGGGGTTAAGCCTCGCGCCCGCCGCCCGCCTCCGGAGCTGTCCGCGGTGCTGAAGCCGGCGCCGTCCGCGGTCCTCGCGCTCCCGCCGCGGCCCGACCCCGCGGCCCGCGCCCCCGCGGCCCCCCCCCGGCATGTGAGCCCCCGGCCCTGCCCTCCCTCCCGCGGGAGGGCGCGCGCCCCCTCCCCCTCCCCCTCCCGGCGCGGGTCAGCATGAGGCGGGGCCTGGGGGCCCGGACACGGGGGTTCGGCCGAGCGGGGACGGGGACGCGGCGGCGGCGGCGGCGGCGGGGGCGGCCGGCACCGGGACCGGGGCCGGGGCCGGGGCCGCGGCGGCGATGGCTCTGTCAGCGGTCGGCGGCGGCGGCGGCGGCGGGGGTCTCGGGGGCGGCCCCGGGGGGGGCTCCCTGCCGCAGCCGCCCCCCGCGCTCTCCTCCAGCTGGCCGGCCCTGGGGCCCCGGCGGCGCAGCGTCTGGTATATCTACAGGTAACGGAGCGCGCCGCCCCTTTTCCCCCCGCGGCCCGACCCGGAGGCCCCGGCCCGCGGTGACGACCCTCCCCCAGCCGCTGATCCCTCATCCCTGGGGCTCCCTCCCCGTCCCCAAGCCTCCCGCCCCCTCCGCCCTTCTCCCCTAACCTTCCCTCGGCACTCAGCCCTTTCCGGACCCCTCTTCTCTCCCCTTCGTTTTCTCATTTCCCCCAACCCGGGCCTCTCTCCCCGACCCCCCTCCCCCGACACACACGCACACACACACTCCTCTGGCTCCTCATCGGCCCTTCTAGGCCCCCTTCAGCTCCTTCTCCAGGACGTCCCTCCTAAGGAGGCCCTCCAGACGGACTCCACTCCGGGATTCGGGCCCCGCTTGTCCTTTCTGCCACCCTTAGCGCCCCCACTCTAGAGCCCTCCCCTCAGGCATCTGCACCCCAGGCCCGCTTTCCTCTGATCGCTGTGTCCCCGCACCCCTTCACGGAGTTGGCAAGTCCCCCCATTCATACCCCTCGCTCCCATTCACAGTCATCTCCCCCCATCACACACGCATCCCGCCCCCGTTTCCCCTCCCCTCCTGTTTTTCCGCTGCGTGTCACTGTGCGACGGTGCGTGTGTTCCTGTGGCTGTGGCGGTGTGCGTGCGTGTGTGAGACTGCCTGCAGCCCTGTTTGTGTGTGTGTGTGTGTAAGCGAGAGAGAGAGATGGTGGGCTCCCAGCCCACCCCCCCAACTGTGTCCATCTGTATGTCCCTGTTTGCCGGCGTCTATCTCTGTGTGTGACTTGGAGCAATAGCGAGGCTGTCTGGGGACTAGTGTGTTTGCGTGTGTGTAGGGGGGGTCTGTCCCAGGGACTGCGGCTGTGTTTCCCAACACCCACCTTCCTTGACCAGGCCTGTCCCCTCCCCCACAACCACCCTTCAGCGGTCCCCATCCCCACGAACCCCTCTCCCTGCCCCCAGGGGTCCGTGCCTGTGTGGGGCACGTGTGCTGAGACTCGGTCGAGCTTCTGCACGGGGAACTGCATCTGCTTCTGTGTGTCACTTCTCAGCATGGGAGGGGGTTGACTTCCCTGCGGGGGGTGGTAGGACTCTGGGCAGGCTGTGGAGAGGCCCCGTGGAGCTGGGACACGGGGAGGGGCCTAGTGCCAGAGGGGGGCGCTATGTACAGCAGCAGACTCTGGGCTGTGGGATGCTGGGTGTGCGAGAGGGACCTTCGGGGTGGGGGTGGGGGGAGTGGAGGCTGCTGCAGTCCCTGTGTGTGGGATCTGGTGAACAAGAGCCGGCCGCTGAGCTCCAGAGGCCGCCCAGGGTCGCCGAGGGATGGCCTGGGGCGGAGCATTGTGTGTGCTCCTGCAGGGCAGGTAGTCAGCCCTACGGGAGCATGAATGGGGTGCTGCGTGGGTCGCGAACGGTAGGGCAGGGGGCGGAGTTAGAGGGTCTGGGTAGGAGGGTGGCAGGATGGAAAGAGAACAGGGGGGAGTGGGGGATACTGAAGTCGGGGGAGGAATGGGGAACGCTGGAGCAGAGCGTATGTGCCGGGCGAAGGGAGGAATGGGGTAAGGAGGGGGTGCAGGAAGTGTGGAGAGGATTGGGAGGCAGGGATTCAGGCAGTTCAGGGAGAGCACAGAGAGGAGATGCCGGGAATGTAAATGAAATGCAGCTGCCAGTGAAAGGAGACAGAAGGAAGGGCGAAGTGAATTGAGGATGCGAAAGTAGGAGGAGGCTTCCACGGATGAGAATGGGGTGGGGGGGAACTGGAGTAGGAAAGAAACCCAGGATGCTGTAGGGGATACAGTGGGGTTCTATACTGAGACTCGAGGGGCTGTAGGGGGGATGAGGGCAAAGGAGAGGGAGAGCTGGCCTGAGACGGGGTGAGGAGGTCACAGAAATCTGTGGGAGACAACTTTGGGAAAGGGGATTTGGGGTGTGCAAAGGCAAAGTGGGAGCTAGGGGCACAGCCCCGTGGGGTGTAATGCGGGCTTGCAGAGGTGAGAGCTAGTGGGGAGTGGGTTAGGGTCCTGGGGAGCTTTCAGACCACTTTGGGGGGATCCAGGTGCAGAGCAAGAAGGTACACAAGGGAGCAGGGGAGAAGGAATACCAGGTGTAGGGAGCTGTGGGCGCAAGAGGGCAATTGGGCAGTTCAAGGAGGATGGGAGAGACAGCACACACAGCTGGGGGTCGCATGAGCAAGTCATGGGAAGGAGAGGTGTACGTCCAGGATAGGGAGACTCGAGAGGGGGTAGGGGTGATCTGCTGGTGTTTGGATATTATTGGGGTGTATGGTTGCCTCCCACTCCAGTATTCTTGCCTGGAGAATCCTATGGACAGAGGAGCCTGCTGGGCTGCTGTCCATGCGGTCGCACAGAGTCGGACATGAGTGAAGCGACTTAGCATGCATGCATGCACGGGTTGCCTATGGGGAATTCAGATCTTGGCTGTGACGTTTTTTTCTGGCAGGTGTGATCTTGAGCAAATTTATTTCCCTGTGCCTCAGTTTCTTCATCTATAAAATGGGAATCATAACAGCCAACCCCTCCCAGGGGACTTCGTGAGGACTGCATGCATGCATAAATGTAAAATGCTTTGAATGCCATCTGGCATTCAGCAGCGGTTCAATAAATGTTACTTGTGCTACAGGCATAGCCTGGGATAAATTTCAGGAACTGGAGGGGCACGTTCATGGTGAATTGGGGCAAACGTATATGTGTTGGGGTGTTTGGTTTCAGTGGAGTGGAGGGTGTTACTATTGCAACTCCCTGGGTATTTTCTAGGGAATAGTTGAAGAATGTTGCTCATTATGTGAGCTCAGGCAAGTTGCTTGACCTTTCTGTGCTTCTGTTTCGTCCTGTGTAAAGTGGAAATGGTGCTCACGCCTCCCTAGAGGCTGGCCGTGGGAGATGACGCGTTGAGTCACTGACCTGTGAGGGGCCCCAGATACTGGTTGACACAAAGCATGGACTTTTTCTTCGCATGTAATGGATAAAGGAGTCTTGCTGAATTGTATTAGGGGCCAGATGTTTGGGGGAGGCTTATGTATGAAGTGCGAGGAGAGTGTGGGGGTGAAAGATTGAGGGGGATGGGAAGGTAGGGTTTGTGGGGTGGATGAAATGAAAGTGAGACTGCTGTAAATGAAGAATAAAGGGGGTCTAAAGAGCATTACTGGCCACTGGGGGCCCCTGGAGATCCAGAAGGGCTATGGGGGCAGCGGGGGCATGAGGGCTCAGAGGAGGTTGTCAGGCTACACGGTGGGCACAGAGCTGGGGACAGGATGCTTCGGAGTTCACGGTCAGAAGCAGGCAGCTCTAACCTCTCAACCCATTTCTATTGGCCCCATCGTTCACCCACTCAAGGAGCCTTCTTGACCTCTTTCCTCCCCTTCTTCATCACTTTCAACCGCTTCCGTCCTTCTCTTCCAACATTCTCTTCACTCAGATACAAGGTGATCGATCCCTGGGTTGAATATAAGGTCTAGAAGACATAGCGGATATTGTGTAGACATGTTTACTGGAGCATCGCCAACTCTGAGCCAGGGCAGTTGTGGGCTGTGTCTACATGTGCGTGCCTTCTGTTGGGCCCATGGGGTTCTAACAATGGATGGGAGCAGGGCTGGGGCCAGGGCGCATGTGCAGAGCATTGTCCCTATGGTACAAATATATGGATTCAACCGTGGACGTGTCGGGGGTCATGGGAATATCCAGCGGGGCTTGTGTGTGTGGAGGGGTTGGTGCTGAAATACAGTAGGAGCACATTAAGTATTATTGGCGTGTGCTGGTTTGTGTTCGGGGGCGTGTTATGGGAATAGACTGAGATCAGAGTGTGGGGGAGTTATTATTGGAGCATACTGGGATGTGTGTGGGGCGTTGCTGAAATATACTGGAGTATTCGTGGAGGGCTGTTTTGCCAAACCTGTGGGGGTAGGTAATTGGAACACGCAGGGAGCATGCTTGTCTATTATTGGAGTGTGTTGGGGCCTGTGGATATTATCGGGGTATTCTGAGGGGGCTGCGTGTGCACTGGGCCGGGTTTCAGACGTGACTGCAGGGTGTCTGGACGCGGCAAGGCATGTTGCTTCTGGGGCAGGGGTGGGGGGTAGTGGGTATTCTGAAAAGCCTGGAGCCGGGGTGCCTGGGTATTCCTGCTTATACTGGGGCTCCTGGAATGGAATGGATGTGCAGGCCTGATGTACACCGTGGTGACGTCTAGGGTTTGCGGCTGTTACCTGAGTGAGCCCGGGGCCGGTGTTGAGAGACGTGAAATAGGTCTGCGTGTAACGGAACTTTCCTGGCTATGTGAGCATCCCCTAGTACACTGGCTGGCTCTGGTGGCCTTGTAGGGAACTCTCCACGTATTCACACGCAGTTTTCATTTTGCTAGAATCCTCTGACCGCATGAAGGAGATCCATTTGAGTATGCCAGGAAGTAGACGTCATCGCTGCACGCTAGAATTCTCTGTGGCGATGGAGACGTTCCGTATCTGGGCCATCCAGCGTGGTAGCCACTAACCGTGGCTGCCTGGCCCTTGGAAAAGTGGCTAGTGAGGCTGAGGAACTGAATTTTTCCATTTAATTTTTAATTAATTTGCATATAAACAGACACAGGCAGCTAGCGGCCACCATATTGGAGAGCTGCTGAATAAGCAGTATTGCAATTTGCTCAGGGACCTGGGGAGATGTTACTGTAGCATATATATGTGTGTATATGGTCCGGGAGTTTGGAGAGGTATCATCCAAGTGTCCTCTGGACCAAAAGACTTGACCAAAGACCGAACACATCCTATTGCGCATGCGCTATGTATGCATCACTCTGCTGAATACTATACACATTATAGATTAGGGAACTCACACAGTGACCCCGTCAGGTGGGGTCTGTCATCGTCCGATGCGATAGACAAGGCAACCGAGGCCCCAAAGGTTAAAGTCGGGGCTCAAGGTCACAGACAGCAAGTAGCCAGCAGGGCCTCCAGCCAGGCTGTCTGGCGATGTGGCAGTTTACCTCTGAGTTCCTCCCGCCGTGCTTGCTGAATGGATGGGTGGATGGATGCACCGATGGATGAATGAGGGAAGAGTGAGTGGGAGACCGCGCACGCCAGGCTCCGAGGGGGAGAGGCCTGTCAGGGCTGCTGCAAGCGGACGCACGTGGAGTGGGTGAGGAGGCTTCTAGGAGGAGGCGGGGGGGCGGAATGAAGGGTTCCCGAGCTTAGGCTCAGGTCACCAGGTGGCTGGTGGGGCACCAGGTGGCTCCGTGTCTCATGATCCCTTTTCCACCCACCCCACCCCCACCCCTCCCCCACCTTCCCCGCCAGCGATTACATCATCAAAGAGAAGACAGTTCTGCTGCAGAAGAAGGACAGTGAGGGGTTTGGGTTCGTGCTCCGGGGGGCCAAGGGTGAGTGGCAGCCGGGGAGGGGACGGGAGAAGGGCTCTCTGACCCAGGGGGATGGACAAGGGAAGGGACCCCTCGTCTCCCGGGACCCCTCCCCCGACCCGCCCACCACCCCACCCCGGGGTGCTGGTCCCTCAGCTCCGGTGAGGTCTCCGTGACTTGGGTCTGAGCCCCATCCCCTGCTCGGCCTCTCCACCCCCTCCCCTCCGACCCCGCCGGCTCCTCCCCATCTGCAGCGCAGACCCCCATCGAGGAGTTCACCCCCACCCCAGCCTTCCCGGCACTGCAGTATCTTGAGTCGGTGGACGAGGGTGGCGTGGCATGGCGGGCTGGACTGCGGATGGGAGACTTCCTCATCGAGGTGAGTCCTGGCTCCCAGCCTCCCAGGGGCTTCTCCGGAGACCCGGCGCCTGGCCCACCTGCCACAGACACCGCGCTTCCCCCTGGGACACTAGCAACACATCCCCAGAACCCTAGTGATCCATGCCAAGATGCTGCTGCCCAGCACCAGATTCTCCTTTGGCACCAAGCTTTCCAGCCCCCTGCCCTGCCCTTCCCCCCGCCCCCCAGCAGCTAGCCAGCCTCTTCAGTGATTCCATCTGAAAGCCTCTCTGAAGCAGCTGAGAAGATAACAGAGCTGTCCCCTAGGGTGCAGGTGCGCGCACATGTGTGCGTGTGCAGGCAGGCATGCGCGTGTGCGCACACACACACAGCTGGAGGACAAGGAGGGAGAGAGGCAAATAGGGTGGGCCCAGCCCCTTCCCCAACCCTGAGGCCCTAAGAGTTTCAGGAGTGGAGAGGCGGGGGGAGGAGAAGAGTGACCGACAGCGCCGCAGACAGGGCCAGGCAGGAGGAGGCCCCTTCAACGGGGACCTGGAAGCAGAAAGCATCCCACCCCTCACCTGTCGGTGTGGTTGGGGGTGTCTGTGCCACAGGTGAACGGGCAGAACGTGGTGAAAGTCGGCCACCGGCAGGTAGTGAACATGATCCGCCAAGGGGGTAACACGCTGATGGTCAAGGTGGTGATGGTCACCAGGCACCCGGACATGGATGAAGCTGTTCATAAGAAAGGTGCTCCTTCCCCCGACTTGTGTGGTCAGGCTTGGACACTCCCCCCGCCCACCACTGCTGCTGGACTAAGACCTTCTGGAGCCCTAATGACCCAATGGTCCCACCACCAGCAGCAGCCTTACCCCTCCCCAAGGCTGCTTGATCATGACCCTCAGGAGAGGAACTGAGCGCAAGCTTAGCTTGCTGGAAGATCCCCTGGAGAAGGAAATAGCCACTCACTCCAGAATTCTTGCCTGGAGAATCCCATGGACAGAGGAGCCTGGTGGGTTAGCTACAGTCTCTGGGGTCTCCAAAGAGTGGAACACGACTTATCGACTAAACGGCATCCCCAGCATCTCTTCTCTGAGCTCTGGGAGCGCCGCAGTGGTGGGGGGTGGGGTGGTCGTGGAGGGTTTCTGTCCATGGTGCCGATGTCTGACCTCACTGTCATTTTTTTCCAGCACCCCAGCAAGCTAAGCGGCTCCCGCCCCCAGCCATCTCCTTGCGTTCCAAGTCTATGACCTCCGAGCTGGAGGAGATGGGTGAGCTTGTGGGGCTGCGGAGGGAGAGGGGGCCGAGGGCGGCTGGACCACCCCGTGGGTTTGTCAGCGTTGTTAGTGACCAGGGGCTCTCGCCCTCCTGTCCTCATTGCGTGCCCCAGGCCACGGGTCAGACTCCCTCTGACCTGCGTGTGTGTCGCTGGGAAAGGGCGTCTGAGAGTCGGTTTTCCCTGTTTATATCTGTTCTGTGTCGGGGTGTCTCTCTGGTTCCTCTCTGCGGGTCCCGGTTTCCTCTCTAGCCCCTCTCCGTCTGTCCCCCCGCAGCTCCATCCGCATCCTCCATTTATCCCTCTACCAGCTCCCCGCACTCCCACTAACAGCAGGGAAGGCGAGCCCCCTCCCTCCAGGCAAGGCCGAGTGGAGCCGGGGGTCCGGTTTCCCCCGCTTCCCGCGCCGCCCCGCCGGGACGGATCGGGGCAGCTGAGCGCCCCCCAACCCCGGGGCCCTGAGGGAGGCGGGCGTTCCAGAAAGGGGGCCCCTCGCCTCCCCACGAAGTCCTAACTCTTGGCTCCTCTACTGCCTCCCCCCCGGGCTAGTCTCCCCCTGGAAGAAGAAGAGTGGTGAGTGGGCACAGGACTGGCGGGAGGGCCCCCGTCCCGTTCCCGCCGGCGGACTCGCCCCTCCCCGACCCCGGCCCCTCACCGCCCCACTCGCGCTTGCGCACGCCCGCCGGCCACGCCCGCCGCCGGCCGAGCCCGCTCCGCCCCGCCCCCCGGGGGCTGCCCTGGGCTTCATCCGCCTCCTTTGCCCACAGAGTACGAGCAGCAGCCGCCGCCGGTGCCCAGCATGGAGAAAAAGCGGACCGTGTATCAGATGGCTCTCAGTAAGATGGCCCAGCCTGCTCCCCGGGGGGTGGCCCCAGCTCCCCACCCCACGCCCCCTGGGTGCCGCATCCGCCCCCCATCCCTCTCCCTTCTACCCCGCGCCCCCTTCGGTCACTTCCACGCTGATCATCCACACACCCCAGCCGTTAAGGTTAAGCACCCACCTCTGTCTTGAGGCTCTTCGCAGCCCCTTCTGCCTCCGCTCCACCCTCCCTCGTAGCATGTCCTGTTCCCCGCCCTCAGCCCTTTTCATCGCTGCATCCCGCCTGCCCTGCCGGCTGGACCGTGTGTCTCCAAGGAGGCCCACCGGGAGGGAGACAGCGATGCCCTTCCCTGGTTCATACAAGCCACTGAATGGGCCGCCCAGCGGCTCTGTCTCTGTGCCCGCCAGGCCCAAACCAACTTCATTTCGCTGTCTCTCTGCCCCTTTTCCGCCTCCCCCCAGACAAACTGGATGAAATCTTGGCGGCAGCTCAGCAGACCATCAGTGCAAGCGAAAGTCCTGGGCCTGGTGGCCTGGCGTCCCTGGGCAAACACCGACCCAAAGGCTTCTTTACCACTGAGGTAGGCAGCCTCGTCTGCGGGACTGGGGGACTTGGGGGACTTTGGGGGAGGGAGGTTGAGGGGTAGACAGGGCAACTTGGAGCCTTTTCCCCTCCTCCTTTGTGATTCGACTGTGTTGAGTGCTCTGCCTAAGGGGCACCGGATTTTCTGGGGTCCCTCATTGCTCCCCACTCTGGGGCGTCCCCTTTCCTCTCTACCCGTCCGCCTCCTCCTTTTTCCCCCAGATACCATCTCTGTCCCCTCCCCCCACTCCCCATCCCCAAACCTCATTGCTCCCTCTCTCGCCCACCTCTTTCTGTCTATCTCTGACCTGCCTGAAGGATCTCAGGGAAGGTAAATGGAGGTCAGGGATGGCACTCCCTGGCACAGGCACAGCGCATAATAATAGGTGCTCAACAAGTGGTAGTTATTAAAATATTAATTATCATCTCTGTCTCCGCTCTGCCCGCTCACCTACAGTGGGTGTTGATCACATTTCTGACACTCTGTTTTTAACGTGGATTATCTCATTCATTCCTTGGAATCATCCTGGGAGGTGCACTCCGTTGTGATACAGAAGGGAAACTGAGGCTCAAAGAGGGAGCCTGGATTTCAGCCCCAGGCAACCCGGAAACTGGATCCATGCTCCAGCCACGGCCCTGTCATTTCTGGCGCGGACCTGCTGGTCCCTCACTGGATTGTGCCCCTTCACGGGGACACATCCCCACCACCACCCTCCAGTTCTCTGCCCAGGCCCTCCTTGCCCTCTGATCGCACCCTCTGACTCCCTCTCTCAATAGGCCACACCCACCACCTGGTGGCAAAGAGGCCACTGACTCTAAAAAACCCTGTGCTTTGACTTTGGAGGGATTGTGGACCCTTTTAGACTGGCCTAGTCCTCCGAATAATGCTCTGAATTAATACTCTGAATAATGTATAAAATAAAATACATAACCTATAAGGGTCAAGAACCCTTGATAGCTCAGCTGGTAAAGAATCTCCTGCAATGCAGGAGACCCCGATTCAATTCCTGGGTCGGAAAGATCCACTGGAGAAGGGATAGGCTACCCACTCCAGTATCCTTGGGCCTCCCTTGTGGCTCAGCTGGTAAAGAATCTGCCTGCAAAGAGGGAGACCTGGGTTCGATCCCTGGATTGGGAAGATCCCCTGGAGAAGGGAAAGGCTACCCACTCCAGTATTCTGGTGTGGAGAATTCCATGGACTGTACAGTCCATGGGATTGCAAAGAGTCGGACACGACTGAGTGATTTTCACTTCACAAGGGTCAAGAACAGTACATAACCATGGGGAGTGACAATGGAAGGGTGTGGCCCCTCAGGGGCTTGCAGTGCAAGCCTCAGCAAAAAGAATTCGACTCTTGTGAGCAGATGAAGTGAGGTTACAAGCCCCTTGAGCCAAAAATAAAAGTAAAATATAATACATAAGATAACAAAAGAAGCCAGGTACACAGAAAAACAGTTATCAAAGTATTTTTTTAATTTTATTAATATTTATTTTTATTTATTTATTTGATTGTGCCGCGTCTTAGTTGCTGCACGTGGGCTCTAGTTCCCTGACCAGGGATCGAACCCCAGCCCTCTGCATTGGGAGCTCAGAGTCTAAGCCAGTAGACCACCAGAGAAGTCCCTCAAAACACTTTTAAAAGCAGAATTTGTGATACAGTAATGTCAGTGCATTTTCTTCAACATAGCAGCAAGCAAGTTCGAGTGGTGGATCTTGACTACTCTAACTTCAAAGTTTCAAAGAAGCATAAACACTGTTTAGCGAAATGTGCCATGAAGAATGCTCTGCCATGAAGAATGCAGAAATACCTGTGATTTCTGATACAGTCACACGTTTTGCTAAGGCTGGCACGGTCTGTGGCCGACATCCTTAATTAAGGAAATATGTTTTAGTTGAAGGCTAATGAAAATAAAGATGTAGGGAGTTTTCTCCCCATCCTAGAGCACAGCCCCTCCCCACCCCCCAAATCTATCCACAGCCCTCCCAAGGGTTCAAAACCTACTCCGGAAGGGTTAGTACTCTCACAAGAGCCAAATGCAGCTGGCAGATTTTGCATCCAGAATTTCTTTCCTATTTAGAGGCAGAGGGTCCTTGGCCACTTCTCAGGGCTGGGCACAGGGCCCTGCATGCAGGAGGCCCTTGCTTCCCACCTGTCCTTGGTTTCTCAAAGAATCTGAAATCTCTCAGCCTGGGATTTCCCTGACGATCTGCTTGTTAGGACTTCCACTACAGGAAGCGCGGGTTAGATCCCTGGTCAGGGAGATTAAGAACCCACATGCCATGCAGCCAATAATAACCTATAGTGGAAAAGAACCTGTGAAAGAACAGACACATACACATATATGCGAGTGTGTGTATATACACACTGAATCATTTTGCTGTACACCTGAAACTGACACAACATTGTAAATCAAACATACATGAGTTAAAAAAGAAAAGGCACGTGGGCAGTAGAGCCAGGCAAACCTGCCTTCAAAGCCTGACTCCCTCTAACTCTGTCACTTGGCCCACGCTTCCTAATTTCTATATGCCTCAATTTCCCATTCTGTAAAATATGGCTAGAGTCAGCCTTGCTGGCTTTTAGGAGGATTGAATGAGAACAGCTTCTAGCAGAGGCGCTCAAGAGATGGTGAGCACCCCTAGCCACCATAACATAACTGGAGCCCCCCCTGTGACCCCAGCCTGCACAGAGATGAACCCACAACAACATCCCAGGCTCAATATGGAGTCTCTAGTAACAGATTAGGGCCAATCCTGTTTTCACTTACTCAACAAGTGCATGGAGTACCCACCAAGTGCCAGGTCCCAGCCCCTCTTTGCATGAACCTCCGTTGAGGTTCAAGACAGACAAGACAGACAAGATCCTGGCTCCGAAGACACCTCCTCCCCCAGGGCCCAGGCACTAGCCAGTAATAAAACCAGCTGCCTGCCCACCCCCATCACCTAGAAATACAACGCCTGAGGTCTCCATGGGGCCTTCTTTTCTTCTGGGTCCTGGAGGCCAGTGGTCGTTTCCCCTTTTCTTCTCTTTCCTTCTCCCTCCTGGGGTCTGTTCCTGGGCCTCCCCCAAGCCTTCCCTTTCATGTCGCAGGCTGTCTCTGTCACCATCTCTGCCCCCTCCTCCCACCAGCCATCCTGATCTTTCTCAGCCCCTGAGACACAGGGGCTCCTCCATGTCCTTCCTGTGTCTCTCTGACCTTCCTGTGTCTCTCTGACCTTCCTGTGTCTCTCTGACCTTCCTGTGTCTCTCTGCCTCTCTCAGTGGGTGGTCTTGTTCTCATCTGTGTCTCCATCTCCCATCTGTTCTGGCTTCTCTCCCCCTTCCCACCTGGACTCTGCTGCATCTAAACCAGGGGGACAAGCAGGCAGTGTGGAAGCCCAATGCAGACCCTGAGGCTCCTTTTAACGGGGGCCTGCACCACAGTGGACAGAGGTCCCTGAAAGATACACCTCTGGGTTAAACCTAAGGGGGGCTAGGGAGGATCCACCGTGCCAACAGGGGGGCTGCAGACCCCTGGCAGATCCGCTGAAGGTCAAGATCCCTCTTGGGCTCCATCTCTCTGCTGTCTGTCTGTCCTCTCCTCTGTGTGGCCTTGGTTTTCTTGGCTACTGTCTCTGTTGCCTGGTCACTGATCCCCTCTTCCCAGGGGTCCCCTGCTCCCTGTCCCCCACGTCTTGGCCTGGGTGGTCCAGGTTCTAGTTTCAATCTCTCTCTGGACTGTTTCTCCCTCTGGTTATTATTTACCATATCCTGCTTGCATTCTCTGCCTCTCCCCGTCTCGGGGCGTGTCCGACCCTTCTGACTGCATGTTTTCCCCTCCTAGGCTGGTCCTGGCCCTCTGCATGGCAGGACCTCGCAGGACCACCTTTTTCTCCCCGCCTTGCTGTTTCAAGTCCCCTCCTGTCTCTCCCGCGCACCTCTGGACCCCCACCTCTGTCCTTTGTCTAGCTCTGTCTCTCCATCAGCCTCCTACGCCGGTCTCTTTCCCCTCACCCCTTTCCGGGGCTGGTTCCCTAACGTGAATTTCCCAGCCCATTTTCCGCCTCTAGCCTGTGCACAGCGCCCAGGGCACGCTCTCCTATGGAGGCACCGGACCCTCAGCTGACCCAGGAGGTGGCACAGAGGAGGGCGGGACCTCTTGCCGACTTCCTAGGGAGAAATCTGCCAGGCAGCCGGTGACGTCACGGCACCTGGCGCCCTCTGATTGGCTGCCCTCTCTGCGCGGGAGAGGACGCTCCCAGTTTGTTGACCGAGGTCAGCCTGTTCCACCTTGAGTTGGTCCGCCCCTCAAGCAGTCATTCCTAGCTTCCTCAGACGCTATTATGCCTCCTCTGTCAATCAGGCACCTCCTCTGCCACTCTGATCCCTCTTGGTGCCTAACTAACCCATTCTTTGATCCCTCTTTTTCCCACACTTAGGTCTACCAGTGTGCCAGTATCAGACACCTCTCCCTTGAGTCTGAATCCTCTTCGGTTAGAGGAACTCTTCCTCTGTCACCCTAACCCCCCTACTTTTATTCCACCTCCTCCATCGCCTCCTCCCGCTTTGACTTCTCCTCTGTCACTGTGATCCACCCCCCATCAGTCTCTCAGGGGAGATCTAGTGTTACATCATCAGTGGCTTGCCACATCTTGTCAGGATGTCCTTCATTCTACAAATATTTATTGAGCACCTACCGTTTGCTGAACCTGCTGCTCAGTCCTGGTAGTATAGGAGGGAACCTGTCAAACAACGTTACTTCCTTTAGAGAATTTACATTGGCAAAGGGAGTGGGGGTATTTTGGGGGAATCGGGTTCCACGGTAAGAGAAATGTCCAAATAACAGTGGTTTGAACAAGATAAATGCTTATATCTCTGTCATGTTGAACAAGTCAGGAGTAAGGAGTCCAAGGGAAGTGTGGTACCCTCTATGGTCATGAAGATCTAGGATCCTTCTCATCCCAGACACAAAGTTCCCTCATAGTCCACAATAGCTGCTGGAGCTCCAGCTATTGGACCAGCATTCCAGATAGCAGGAACAAGGAAAGTGGAAAGACAGGAGTGCAAAGGAAGGCAGATTGTTGCTTCTTGGGTTACCTCTAGTGAGACTTTCCAGAAATAGCACACAACACTTCCACTTATGCATTTGGATCTGCCTGAGTCCCATGACCACACCTAATTGCAAGGGAGGTTGGGAAATACAGTCTCTTAATTAAGTGCCAAAGAAGATCAGGCTGTTCTTATTGAATAGAATGGATATTGCGTAGGCCACATGCCGAGGAAGACAGACAACAAACAAGTAAGCAAATAATTATAATAACTCTAACCTGGGATGCACGTTATCCAGGCTGAACTGTATTCGACTCCTTCCTATCTGAAAATAAATGAAAATATTTCTCCTCTAGAATCATCATAAGCCCTTGACCCTGTACCCATAGTGCCTGGGATAATGTCTGGTGCCTTCAGGGAGCCAACATTCTAGCTGGGGAGACAGACAGTAAAGAAGTAAACCAGATCATTTCGGATGGAGAGAAGTGCCTTGAAGAAGACAGGACAGGGAAATGCAGTAGGCTGTGGCTGGGAGGGACGTTTGAGCAGAAGAGGTAAAGATGGAAAAGAATCTGTGATGATTAGGAGGAAACCATTGCAGAGAAGATCTAGGACTTGTAAGCGTCCTAAGCAGGGATGGACCTTTTGAGCATCGGAGGAGCAAGAGAAGGTGGGCATGGTGGGACCAGAGCGGGAGATGTAGGCAAGGGCTGGATCATATGTAGTGTCTTAGTTTGGGTTTCCTAGAATCAGAGTCTGAGATATGGATGCCCGAGACAATGATTTCTTAAGGAGGAACCTGTAAGGGCGTGGGGGAGACCGGATGAGCTGCAGAGGTCGGCAAGCCTGATCTCCACTGAATTTCCGATTCAGCCTGAACTCTCACAGAGCTCTGGAGTGTGAATGACAGGATGGAATTAATCCTGCCTATGGGGTCGCACAGAGTCGGACACGACTGAAGCGACTTAGCAGCAGCAGCAGCAGCAGTAGACCTTGATGTCAGTGGGCTGCGGGCTGCTGCTCCCAGAAGTGGGGACACCCAACTGCTTGGGCACATCAGCTCCTTTGGGGGAGGGTGAGTCTTCAGAACAAGGGGCCGCCAAGTGCTGCAGGCAGGTGACACTGCGGCTGGGGACAGGCACAGCCTCCTGGCCAAGAAGATAACTGCGTGAGCACAGGTAGTGCCTACCGCCGGGGGATTTGAAGATCAGACTCGGGAATTTGGATCCCCTCTGAACTGATGTGAGATGTTGTAGTAGGATTTTAAGCAGGGCAATAGCATGATCTGAGTTTCTTTTAGAAAGATCCCTCCCATTTTCTTTCTTTTTTCTAAGATTGATTGATTTTTATTTCTTTGGCTGTGCTGGGTCTTTGCTGCTGCGTGGGCTTTTCTCTAGGCGCGGCACACAGGCTTCTCACGGCGGTGGCTTCTCTTGTAGCGCAGTACCAACTCTAGAGTGCCCTGGCTTCAGTAGTTGCGGTCCACAGGCTCAGCAGTTTCAGTTCTTGGGCTCAGTTGCTCCACAGCATGTGGTGTCTTCCCAGATCAGGGATCAGGCCGGTGTCCCTTGCATTATAAGATAGATCCTTAACCACTGGACCACCAGGGAAGCCTGCCTCTGACTCTTGTGTGAAAAGTAGATTAGAAAGGTGTGTCAGGACAGGGGTGGCAGCCAGGAGCCAAGGAAGAGGCTACTGCAGTCATCCCGGCAGGTGATAACTTGGACCTGAGCAGTGACAACATGAGTGGAGAAAAAGTGCCCAGGTTAGTGATCGGTTGGAAGCAGGGCAGACTCAGTTGATAATCTGCCTCCCCCGCCACCGCCTTTCTTCCTCCCCACTGCTGCCATCAGGATTCAGAAATCTTTCTCTTCCCCGGAATTCCCTTCCATTTCCTTCATGCCCCTCTCCCTTCCTGCAGAGGCTGGAGAAGGGAAGGAGGATGGCCGTGGGGGGAATCCGTGGATTTCCATGCCTTGACTGATCTTCCCCTGCTCTCTTGTCTCTCCCCTCCTCTGACTGCCAACCCAAAGTCGAGCTTTGATCCCCACCACCGCTCCCAGCCAAGTTACGAACGTCCTTCCTACCTGCCTCCTGGACCCGGGCTCATGCTCCGGCAAAAATCTATTGGTATGTCACGTGCAGGGGTGGGCGTAAGGGATGCCGGAGGGGAAAGGGGAGGCTGGGAGGGTGATGGTTTATGGGGAAAACAAGGGAGCCTGGGGATGTTCTTTTCTCCTTCTGTATGTGACAGTGAAGTTGGGCAAAGAGCTCAGGCTTTGTTGCTGGGCAAACCTGGGTTTGAATCATGGTTCCTGTGTGATTGGGGGCAGGTGGCTTCACTTCTCTGGGCCTGGGGCTCTGCATCTAGCAAGTGGGGGCATCCAGCCACAGACTCCGGTTCACTCTGTCATGCCTGACTCCATTTATTTACTCACTCACTCTACAGACGTTTGTTGAGCACTGCCATGTGCCAGGCTAGACTACTGGGGATTTGTCAGGAAACGAAACAGACTAAAGGGCCCTGCCTCGTGGAAATCACCTTCTAGCAGGGGAAGACAGACAGCAGATTTTAAGGATGAGAAATAAGAAAATGATATAGTATGTTAATTGTGGTGAGTGTGGGGGGAAAAAAAAAGAGTAGAATGAGAGAGGTCAGGCTTGCTGGGGGGCAGGTTTGAGCTGAAGCTTGGAGCTGGGCAGGGAGCCGTGGCGATATCTGGAGATAAGGCATTCCAGGGAGCAGGCACAGTCAGTGCAAAGGTCCTGAGGCAGGTGTGGAGGACTGAGCTGCCATTTGCTGAGAGAGCAACTTGGGAAGATCATAGGAGACATCAGGAGCTCAGTTTAGGGTCTGCTGAGCTTGAGATGCCAATGAGCCATCCAAAAGGATGCACCATTTGGATACATGAGCCCAGAGCTCAGGGGCACAGATGGGGTCCAAGACAAGCATGGGAGTCTTCATCCAGGAAGCAGTGAATGAAGTGGGGACACTGGTCAAGGGAGAGAGAGAAGTCAGAGGTGGAGAGAGAGTCAAGGACTGAGCCCTGGCAGCTGGTCAGTAGGCAAGCGATCTCACTCCTCCCGTTTTCTCCAAGTTGTCTTGCTGTTTGAATCTAGCTTTTCCCCAACGTGGTGTCCACAGTCCACCAATGTGTGTCATTTGCCTAATAACAGCTACCCTTACATCCACCTGACATTGCTTACCTGTAAATTGGCTCCCTCTTTTAAAATACTAACCTCATCCCGAGTTCCATCTGTGAAATCACAGATTTGATGTTCTAATTAATTTCTTTTCTGCCTGTACAAGAAAAGAAATCTAGAACTATGCAGATAAAAAAGGTATCTCTTCCTGGCTCAAGCCAGTTTCGCTCACCGCAAGAGACCGCTGGTGGTGGTTTAGTCACTAAGTACTGTTCGACTCTTGCGACCCCATGGACTACAGCTAGCCAGGCTCCTCTGCCCATGCGATTCTCCAGGCAAGAATACTGGGGTTGCCGTTTCCTTCTCCAAAGAGACCCCTAGCCCATACTATACCTTTGGACGCCTTAGAAAAGGCGCCCCCTCCTGGCCCGGGGAGGACGTACATCTGAATTTCGCCCCACCTCTCTTGCTCCCTCTGCTGTTTGCTGTTGTGCAGTGCACAACCTGAATTACTGTATGGAAGGAAGCTTGGACTAATGTTCTTCTTTAACACCCACTGGGTGTCACCATCAGTATCATCATGGCTGTTGTTGTTGTAATACTGTAGCTCCATAGGGTTAGGGGAGACCACCCCTCCCACCCCCGCCCTGCTCCTGGATCCTCTGTGTCTTCCCAGGGGCTGCAGAAGACGATAGACCCTACCTAGCACCCCCAGCCATGAAGTTCAGCCGCAGTCTGTCTGTGCCTGGTTCGGAGGACATCCCCCCGCCGCCCACCACGTCCCCACCAGAGCCCCCCTACAGCACGCCTCCAGCCCCGTCCTCCTCCGGCCGCCTCACTCCCTCTCCCCGGGGTGGGCCCTTCAACCCCAGCTCAGGTGGCACCCACCCGGCCTCGTCCCCGGCGTCCTTCGATGGGCCCGCCCCCCCTGACACCCGGATAGGGAGCCGAGAGAAGAGCCTGTATCACAGTGGGCCCCTGCCCCCAGCCCACCACCACCCGCCCCACCACCACCACCACCACGCCCCGCCCCCCCAGCCCCACCACCACCACGCCCACCCGCCTCACCCCCCGGAGATGGAGACCGGCGGCTCCCCCGACGACCCCCCGCCCCGCCTGGCTCTGGGGCCGCAGCCCAGCCTGCGAGGCTGGCGGGGCGGCGGGCCCAGCCCGACCCCGGGGGCCCTGTCCCCGTCGCACCACGGCAGCGGGGGCGGCGCGGGCGGCCCCTCCCAGGCCCCGGCGCTGCGCTACTTCCAGCTGCCTCCGCGGGCGGCCAGCGCGGCCATGTACGTGCCCGCCCGTTCCGGCCGCGGGCGCAAGGGCCCGCTGGTCAAGCAGACCAAAGTCGTCGAAGGCGAGCCCCAGAAGGGCGCCGGCCTCCCGCCCGCCCCCTCGCCCACGTCTCCGGCGTCCCCGCAGCCGCCGCCGCCGCCGCCGCAGGCCGCGGCCGCCCCGTCGGAAAAGAACTCCATCCCCATCCCCACCATCATCATCAAGGCGCCGTCCACCAGTAGCAGCGGCCGCAGCAGCCAGGGGAGCAGCACCGAGGCGGAGCCCCCGAGCCAGCCCGAGGCCGCGGGCGGCGGCGGCGGCGGCGGCGGCTCTTCCGCGCCCAGCCCCGCCCCGGCCGTGTCGCCCGTGCCGCCGTCCCCCTCGCCCGTGCCCACCCCCGCCTCGCCCAGCGGCCCGGCCACCCTGGATTTCACCAGCCAGTTCGGAGCGGCCCTGGTGGGGGCGGCTCGGAGGGAAGGGGGCTGGCAGAACGAAGCCCGCCGGCGGTCCACGCTCTTCCTCTCCACCGACGCGGGGGACGAGGAGGGCGGCGACGGCTCGCTGGGCCCAGGGGCGCCCCCGGGCCCCCGGCTGCGCCACTCCAAGTCCATCGACGAAGGCATGTTTTCGGCCGAGCCCTACCTCCGGCTGGAGTCGGCGGGCGCCGGCAGCGGCAGCGGCTACGCGGGCTACGCGGCCGGCGGCCGAGCCTACGGGGGCAGCAGCGCCTTCACCAGCTTCCTGCCGCCGCGACCCCTGGTCCACCCGCTGACCGGCAAGGCCCTGGACCCGGCCTCCCCGCTCGGGCTGGCCCTGGCCGCCCGGGAGCGGGCGCTGAAGGAGTCCTCGGAGGGCGGTGGGCCCCCCCAGCCCCCTCCAAGGCCCCCATCGCCCCGCTACGAGGCCCCGCCGCCCACCCCGCACCACCACTCGCCCCACGCCCACCACGAGCCAGTGCTGCGCCTCTGGGGAGCCTCGCCCCCGGACCCGGCCCGCCGGGAGCTGGGGTACCGGGCAGGGCTGGGCAGCCAGGAGAAGTCCCTTCCGGCCAGCCCACCGGCGGCCCGACGCTCCTTGCTGCACCGCCTGCCTCCCACAGCTCCCGGGGTCGGGCCCCTCCTGCTGCAGCTGGGGCCCGAGCCCCCCGCCCCGCACCCTGGGGTGAGCAAGCCCTGGAGATCCGGCGCCCCCCCGGAGGAGCCCGAGCGGCTGCCCCTCCACGTGCGGTTCCTGGAGAACTGCCAGCCCCGGGCCGGGGGGCCGGGTGGAAGGGGGCCCCCCTCGGAGGACGGGCCGGGGGTCCCGCCGCCCAGCCCGCGCCGCTCTGTGCCGCCCTCGCCGACCTCCCCGCGGGGCAGTGAAGAAAACGGGCTCCCCCTGCTGGTCCTGCCGCCGCCCGCCCCCTCGGTGGACGTGGAAGACGGCGAATTCCTCTTCGTGGAGCCGCTGCCCCCGCCCCTCGAGTTTTCCAACAGCTTCGAGAAGCCGGAGTCGCCTCTCACGCCGGGGCCTCCCCACCCGCTGCCGGACCCACCCACCCCGACCACCCCCTTGCCCCCTGTGCCGCCCCCGGCCGTGGCCGCCGCCCCTCCCACCCTGGACTCGACCGCATCCAGCCTGACTTCCTATGACAGCGAGGTGGCAACGCTGACCCAGGGGGCCCCCGCGGCACCTGGGGACCCTCCTCCGCCAGGCCCTCCCGCCCCAGCCGCCCCGGCTCCCCCAGCCCCCCAGCCTGGCCCAGACCCTCCGCCGGGCACGGATTCTGGTATTGAGGAAGTGGACAGTCGGAGCAGCAGCGACCACCCCCTGGAGACCATCAGCAGCGCCTCCACGCTGAGCAGCCTGTCCGCTGAAGGCGGGGGCGGCGCAGGGGGCGGAACTGGCGGCGTTGGAGGCAGTGGTGGCGCCAGCGTGGCCGGTGGGCCAGAGCTCCTGGACACCTACGTGGCCTACTTGGATGGCCAGGCCTTCGGGGGCAGCGGCACTCCTGGCCCCCCATACCCCCCGCAGCTCATGACTCCCTCTAAGCTCCGGGGCCGGGCGCTTGGGGCCGGCGGAGGCCTGCGGCCGGGCCCCGGTGGCGGACTCCGAGACCCTGTCACTCCCACCAGCCCTACTGTCTCGGTGACGGGGGCGGGAACCGATGGGCTGCTGGCCCTGAGCGGTTGTCCGGGATCCTCGACGGCAGGCGTGGCTGGCGGCCCCGTGGCTGTAGAGCCGGAAGGTCCGCCCGTGCCCTTGCCGTCGGCCTCCTCCCTGCCTCGGAAGCTGCTGCCCTGGGAGGAGGGCCCCGGCCCGCCGCCTCCGCCTCTGCCGGGGCCGTTAGCCCAGCCTCAGGCCTCAGCCTTGGCCACTGTAAAAGCCAGCATCATCAGTGAACTCAGCTCCAAGCTTCAGCAGTTTGGGGGCTCCCCGGCAGCTGGTGGCGCTCTGCCCTGGGCCCGGGGAGGCAGCGGGGGAAGCGGGGACAGCCACCACGGGGGACCCAGCTACGTCCCCGAGCGGACTTCCTCCCTGCAGCGGCAGAGGTGAGCAGGGTGCGGGGCTTGAGGTTGGCAGTGGAAGCCAGAGGGGCTGATGCCCTGGGTACTGGAGTCAACTTCCCGCATCAACCCTGTCCCTTTAGGCGGTAGAAAGAAAACAGAAACCAGGCTGGCTTGGAGAAGTTTTCCCTTAGAGAAGCGTGCTTTCCCAGGCACTCGAAATTTCCCTTTATCTCAGAGGCTTCTGTGATCTCCCAACACCATGACAACCCACATTCCATGATGGACACAAAGAGTGATGGACAGAGGAGACGAGCACAACTTGCCCAAGTCCCTTTCCGGGGTTGTCAGTTCGGGCGGCCCCTGAAATCTTCAAGTCCCTTTGAGCCCAGTGTTGGTTCAAGACAAGAGGCTTTAGGGCATGGCGGTTTACAAGCTTGGCTCTGGAGCTAGGTTTTGGGGTTTGGGGGTGGGGTCCTGCTTCCAGCCCCGCACTTGCTAACTGGGTGACCTTCAGCAAAGGAATCTACCTCTCTGTAGAAGGAGGAAGGCATAGAAGTCACCTAAGAGGGTTTTTGAGGCCAATTGTACCATGAGATGGAGGAAGGGAGGGGGTCTCTTAAAAGGCCATCAAGTATAGATGGAGGAATCCCGGAAGGTGCAGGAAGTTTTCCAAAGCAGCTAGCTAGCTGGAATCAGCTCAAAGTTCAAGCCCTTCTAATCTTAGGGAAAGTATAGTCACATTCCTGACTCAGACACACAGAGAGAGTGGAGGGAGGTTTCTTAACCCTCTTGTCCTTCTTCAGAGCTTACTATAATTCTGCTTGAGGGTTTGATATCCTTACAGTGATATTCTAAGGTGGGTTTTAATGTCTTTGAGATCTTAAGGCATCTCATTGATGACAGAGGAAAGGATGCTTAATTTAGTTGACCCATCCACCAATGATTGACTTGCCATCTATTCTGTTCCCGGGTGCCCTTCAGGGGGAGAGGGAGGGACCCCCAAATGGACAAAACAAGCAAAGCATATCCGTTATAGAGCTCACAGCCTGATAAGCAGAGGTGGAGGTCAGAGAGTAAACAAAGTCACTGCCATCATCCTAGGGGAAAAAATAAAATAATGGGATGGTTGGGAGAGGTGTCTCAAATAAAAGGCAAGCTGATCAGAGACTGGAGGAGGAAAGGGAGCGAACTGTACGGCTCCTCGAGGGAAAAGCGCACCAAGCTGAGGGAGCCGTTCAAAGGCCCTGAGGCAGGGACTGTCGCGGAGGGAGCTAAAGGGATGAGGGGAGCCCTCTCCTCCCCTCGTTTCTTCTCTTCCATCGCCCTCTCATCTCTCTCTCTCTGTCCCCTGTCCCCTTCCATCTCTCTCCCCTGAATGCTCCCCGTCTTTTTTTGTTCCTCTCTCACCGTCTCCCTGTCTTCCACTCTGCTGTGACTTGGCCATACCCCGAAAGGCAGTATAGGGTAGTGGTTAAGAGCTCAGACTTTGGTGCCATATAACTGGGCTCTGCCACTTCCTGGCTGTGTGTCCTTAGGCAAGTTACTTAACCTCTCTGTGCTGCTGATAATAATAGTAACCTGCATCAGGGCTGTCACGGGGATCCCATTGAGATGCGGTCTGTAAAAGCACTTAGAACAATGCCTGGCACACGTGAGCATCAGTAAGTGGTGGCGATTATTATTATTATCACTTAATGTCTTTTTCTTTCATCTCTCTCGACTGTCGCCCTCTCCCTGTCCTCTCGCTTCTCTCTCCCTTCATTTTCTGTCCTGACATCCATCTTATCCCCTCGCTGGCTCCTTCCATCTCTTCCCATCTCTCTGCCCCCCCGCCCCGGTCTCTCTTCCTCTCCCCCTGTATCTTGACCTCTGCCTCTTTCTCGCCCCGCCCCTGCCTCCCGCCCCGCCCTTCTCTTCCACCCCCGCCCCCTTATCACATTCCAGACTCTCCGAAGACTCCCAGTCCTCACTCCTCTCCAAACCTGTGAGCAGCCTGTTTCAGAACTGGTCCAAGCCACCTCTGCCGCCACTCCCCACGGGAACCGCGGTGTCCCCTTCAGCCGCTGCAGCCCCGGGGGCCACCTCCCCGTCGGCTTCCTCCTCCTCCACGTCCGCCCGCCACCTCCAGGGCGTGGAGTTCGAGATGCGCCCACCTTTGCTCCGCCGGGCCCCCAGCCCCTCACTGCTGCCCGCCTCGGAGCACAAGGTCAGCCCTGCACCCCGGCCCTCGTCCCTACCCATCCTGCCTTCTGGACCCCTCTACCCGGGCCTCTTTGACATCCGAGGCTCCCCCACCGGAGGGGCAGGAGGCTCGGCCGACCCCTTCGCCCCCGTCTTCGTGCCGCCGCACCCCGGGATGTCCGGTGGCCTCGGCGGGGCTCTGTCAGGGGCCTCCCGCTCCCTCTCACCGACCCGCCTGCTTTCCCTGCCCCCGGACAAGCCGTTCGGCGCTAAACCTCTGGGCTTCTGGACCAAGTTCGATGTGGCTGACTGGCTAGAGTGGCTGGGCCTGGCCGAACACCGGGCCCGGTTCCTGGACCACGAGATCGATGGCTCCCACCTGCCCGCCTTGACCAAGGAGGACTACGTCGATTTGGGGGTGACCAGGGTGGGACACCGCATGAACATCGACCGGGCTCTCAAGTTTTTCCTGGAGAGGTGATGGCTGGCCTGGACGGACCAGCCCGTCCACAGAACCATTGAGCCTGCTGGCCTCTTGACCTCTGACCGCCCCCCTCCCCCAACCCAACCGTCCTTCTCTCCCTGGGCCAGGGACTCTGCTAGAACTGCGCCCTGACCCTTGTCTCCCAAGGCCGGAGGTCACCAGGTGGCCTGATCCCGGCCAGACATTTGCACCTCACAGGAGGGGGCAGCTGACACGAGACTGTGTGTGTGTGTGAAGGGGTGGGGGGAGCGGAGGGGCGCTGGAGGAAATCGCAGAGGGGGTTGGAGAAGGAGGGAAGGGTCGATTCTGGGGAGCGGGGGACAGACAGAGCCATAGAGGGTCAGCCCTGAGCCTGACCGGTTGGGGGTCGTCCCCCAGGCCGCAGAGGAAGGGGACGCCCTCAGATTCCACCATCTGCCGCCCCTCTGACCACCCTTCCCCCCCTCTCCCCAGCTCCTGGCTCCCCCCATCCTCCCCTCTCCCCAGCACACACAGCAGCCCCCCCCCCCAGGCTCTTGCACGCTCCTTTGCACGCCTGCCCACCTCTCTCCCCTCCCTGGGCTACAATTTTGCACAAATGCGCCCTCTGGCTGTCTTGCGCGCTCCGCCTTGGCTTCCTCCGCCTGCCTTTGCTTCCGGCTCACGTTCGGCTTCCCTGGCACACCACGGCGTCTGTCTCCCCACGCTCCACACCCCCCTGGCCTCAGACTCTCACCACGGGCGCCCTCCCCCCACCTTCTCTCCTGAAGAATCTCTGGGCCCTTGCTGCAGACACACTTGGGACACCCTTTCCCTCGCCCTCTCTCAGACCGTGCGCCTCCCCCTAAACTCGCGCCTCCGTTTTCCTGAAGCACCCTCTCCCCTTAATCCTGCACCCCCACATTCTCACTCTGCCCACCCCTGCGTCTCACAGTGACATTCCCACCCCCCTCCTTGCCCCCCCCCACTGTTGCTGCACCCTCACTTCCCAGGAACCGTATCTTCTCCTCTTTGCCAGGCTTCCCCACTCCCTCGCCCCGTCGTTTCCCAGATCCTTGTCCATCTCCACTGTCAACTCTGATGAAGCTTCTTGCACGCCCGCTCTTGCACACGCATCCTCCCCAGCACTTCCCCTGCTCTCTTGAAGCCGTCTTTTCGTCCTTAACTAGGCTCTTGCACCCCGCAGCCCTGCCTTGCACGCTCATGCTTGAATTTCTGGTTGTTCTTGGGTAACTTTTTCCATCTCTCTTGGAGAACTCTGCAGCCTCTTTCCTTTTGCACACTCATCGCATTCCACATGCTCTTGGAACTGTATTGTTTCTTTTCCTGGCACTTTTTTTTCCTGCCCCCAAAGATCAGCCTTATGATCATTTGCACTCTGCCTATTCTCTTAGCTCTACACTCTTTTTCTGGCAAGAGAAGATCCTGTGCACTCTCAGTTCTTGCCCACTTTACTTCCTCGCTTCCTCCTCTCCCTGCCCCAGTCTTTGCCCTCTCAGCTCCTCCCTCTTCCGACTTCCGGTCCATCCATTTTGCACGACGACACCGCCTCCCCTCCCCCCCCCGCCCATCTCCTAAACTCAGTCTCTCCCAAAAACTCCTCCCTCCAGCATGGCTGTTCCTTCCTGCACGCTTCCCTGTCCCTCTATTCCTAGGGCTTGGAAATTCTAAGCCACCCCCTTCCCCTGGAAAGCCCCCTCCCCTACTGTGGGCAAAGAGGGGAGGACATCGCCCCTGGTCCCCGCCATGTTCAGCTGCCAAAGAAGGGAGCTCCCCCTCCTTCCCCCAAGCCCATTCCCCCTCTGCTGCCCCCTACCCCCGAGGGGGGGGCGCTCCGTCCTTGGGGGGAGGGTGCTTGCAACCCTCCCCCCTTACCACGTCAGGGATCTGCGGGGAACCTTGTGGGAGGGTCTTGGGAGGGGGGAGGGGTGGCGAGGAGGGGGGCGGAGGTCGCGCTGGGCCCCTACCCGCCCCCTCCCCCTTGTCGGATGCCCCCCGTCCGCAGGGGGCCTGCGCGGCGCTCGTCTATCAAGGGCTTGTTCATTCTGGATGGGTGCCGCGGGGTTGGGGAGGGTGTGGGGGGTGGGGAGGGGGATAGGAGAGGTTGGGCTGGGGAGGGGGAAGGTACTGGATGGGGGGCAGCGCGGGGCGGAGAGAAGAGACAAAGCAAAAAGAGGTACAATAACAAAAGAAAATACAAAAAAAAAAAAAACCTAGAACACACACAAAAAAAAATCCAGAAAAAAAAAAACCCTGAAATAAAGACCGAGAATTGTCTTCCAAGGGCGGGGGGTGGGAGGAGGAAAAGGAGGGGGCCGGATGAGGACGTCTGGTTCTCGCTGGGACAGGGATCGCACGCGTTCAAACCCACGGCGCCCGGGTCTTCCCTCTCGCGGGCTTCGGAATTCACCCCTCAAGGGATTGCGACCCAGGCGTCCATTCGCAGGGACTGGGGGAAGACTAGGGAGGCGGAATTATATCATGGGGGTTCGTCCCTACCCCCCATCACCACCCTCCCCCTGACTCCCCACCAAGATTTTGCAGAGAGAAATGGCTTTTGTACCAGGTCATTCTTTATAATTAAACTCACAGTATCCACCCCCTCGAGCCGACCCCGCCTCCTTCCTGGGGAGGCAACTCCCCCTTTCCTCTGAGGTTCCGGGTGGGTATCCCGAGCCAGCGGGGCGGTGCGCAAGCGCAGCCGGGGCCCGCCCCCCCAAAGTCAATCTTCTTCGGTCGGCTCCGCCCCCAGAGCCTCGAGCATGCGCCGTCGGACCAGGGAGCGGCGCAGGTGCAGGCGGTAATCGCTCAGCAGCAGTTCGTCGTGGCGCACGAGAGGGTGCAGGTTCCCGCGGAGT
Organism: Moschus berezovskii; assembly: GCF_049115385.1. NCBI lineage: Eukaryota > Metazoa > Chordata > Mammalia > Artiodactyla > Moschidae > Moschus > Moschus berezovskii. The sequence goes on from NC_142481.1 coordinate 7,106,660, forward strand.
CGAAGCCCCGAGCGCAGCAGGCGCGAGCGAGTCTGGAAGTCCGTGACCATGATGAGCCACCTGCGAGGAGACAAGGCCAGGGGGAGAGGAGCGGGGCGGAGACGGAGGGGGAATCTCTGGCGGCCTCAGCCCCACCTCTGGCTTGCTGGAGAGTCCTTGCCTGATCCCTGAGTTCGTTTATCGACTCGTCCCTCAGCCCGTCGCTGCGTCCCTAAACTCTCCAGCCCCGCACTCTCGTCGGGGTCATTCTGTTCTTCGACCCTCACGGGGGTCAATCTAGGCTCTGTCTTCCCTCAACCTGGTTCTGTCGAGGCTCCATATTTCTAAACCGCCACTGCACTGGCCGCCCCGCCCCTTCAGTGTTGTTCTCAGGCCTGGTCCCGCCCGCCACCACAGTCTAGACCACGGGATCACTCTGACCCCGCCCTGCAAGGTGCTCAGGCTTATAGCTGCTGTCCCGCGTTCCGACCCCACACCTCGGTCTTGCGCATCCCCGTCACCACGTGGGTCACTGAAAGTCTGGCTTCTCTCTCCAGATCGCGCCTTCTTTTCCGATCTCACCTGGCCCTGCTCCCCCACCGCACCCACTCTCGGCTTCGCCCCTTCTAGGCTCCCGTGTGGGTGCATACAAAGTCGTTGCAGTCGTGACCGACTCTGCTCCCCTATGGACCGTAGCCCATCAGGTTCCTTTAGCCCGCCAGGCTCCTCTGTCCATGGGATTCTCCAGGCAAGAATACTGGATGAAGTGCGTTGCCATGCCCTCCTTCGAGGGACCGTCCCCACCCAGGGATGGAACCCGTGTCTCTTACTTCTCCTGCATTGGCAGGCGGGTTCTTTACCGTTAGCGCCGCCTTTCAGCCGGGTAGGGAGTCCTTCTATCTACCACAACCTTCTCTGGGCGCTCTGGCCCCGCCCCCTCACTGTCTGTCCCTTCCCCGCCCCGCCCCGCCCCTTGATGCGCTTCCTGTTGGCCTGCACCTCCTCCTGACCACGCCCACCCAAGATCTCCGCCCCGCCCCGCCTCCCAGCCCTCACTCCCGGCCCCGCCCCCTCACGGTCTGTCCCCTCCCCGCCCCGCCCCTCGCTGCGCTTCCTGTTGGCCCGCACCTTCCGTTAGCTCCCGGCCACGCCCACCCAAAAGTCCCCGCCCCGCCTCTCCCCGTCCTCACTCCTGGCCCCGCCCCTCACTGTCCCCGCCCCGCCCCTCGCTGCGCTTCCTGTTGGCCTGCACCTCCTCCTGACCACGCCCACCCAAGATCTCCACCCCGCCCCGCCTCCCAGCCCTCACTCCCGGCCCCGCCCCCTCACTGTCTGTCCCCTCCCCGCCCCCCTCCCCTCGCTGCGCTTCCTGTTGGCCCGCACCTTCCGTTAGCTCCCGGCCACGCCCACCCAAAAGTCCCCGCCCCGCCTCTCCCCGTCCTCACTCCTGGCCCCGCCCCTCGCCGCGCTTCCTGTTGGCCTGCACCTCCTCCTGGCACGCCCACCCAGGGTCTCCGCCCCGCCTCAGCCCTCACTCCCGGCCCCGCCCCCTCACTGTCTGTCCCCTCCCCGCCCCTCGCTGCGCTTCCTGTTAGCCTGCACCTCCGCTGGCCACGCCCACCCAGGGTCTCCGCCGCGTCCCGCCTCTCCCCGCCCTCACCCCTGGCCCCGCCCCCTCACTGTCTGGCCCCGCCCCGCCCCTCGCTGCGCTTCCTGTTGGCCCGCACCTTCCGTTAGCTCCCGGCCACGCCCACCCAAAGTCCCCGCCCCGCCTCTCCGCCCTCACTCCCGGCTCCGCCCCCTCATCGTGTTCACGGTGGGCCTACCACTCCAGGCCCTTCACCCCCGCGAAGGACTCACCGGTCCCGGCGCCCAGCAGTCCCACAGATGACGTTCATGTTCTCAAAGCGGATGCTGCTCACGCGCCCACTCTCCATGGCCCCGGGGAACTCGGCTTCCAGGGCCTCCAGCACCTCCACGTGGGTAAGGTCTTCTTCAGGCTGGGGATGTCGGGGACACCCGAGTTAAGTCCAGGTGCAAAAGTCCCCACCCTAGACCCCACCTGCAGAACCTGCCAGAGCGAGAAGGATAGGAATCTTTCAGGTAGAAAGGCATCTAATACCATTCTAGGTCATTCTCAGAAAAAATCAATCCTCACCAAGCCGGTTTGCCAAAAGTCAATGAACAGTCGGCTGAATGATTCACCAGTTGGCCAACTTTGCCTGTCTATTGAAAACTTTTCCAGCAACCTGTGTTGGATGGTGAGGTTTTGGCAGCCCTTGAAGATTTCCGCAAGGATTTAAGCCGTGCATTTTTCCTTTTTTAGTCATATTGCATTTTAAGGAGTGTTCCTTTGTCAATAAATAAGGATCATAGGGGAGGGGTTGACATCTTGTCAATCTATTTAACATTCAGAAAACACACTGATCACTAACCACGTTTCAGTCTCAGATTACAGTGTGGAGGGTGATACCATATGTCATGTATAAAATTGCAGAGAAGCTACAATGAAATCAAGAAATTGGTCACCTCCAGGAAAGCAAGCCTTGGGTGTATATGTTGAGAGGTGGAGGTGGGGATGGTGTCGTTTCATGTTCAAAGACACAAAGAAGAGAAGCAATGGAGTGTGGATTGGCCTTGTCAACAAGAACGGTGATCCCTGCATCGGGGTAAAGTGACACAGGTCAGCTGAGGGAACATTCCGAGGCTTGTGCCTGGCAAGCCTCATTTAATTCTCAAATTAAAGGGTGAGACCATAATAGCTGCCTCCGCTGAAGCAGGAATGGCCACCGAAGCCATACACGGCGTAACCACTTCACTCAATCTGTCAAACACCTGACCTTTTTTAAAATGAGTTTTTGCACTATCTGTCCATTTTACAGATTTTCCTAGTAAAAGGATTAGCAGGATTCCCTCTATCCTCTGTCTCCCTTCTCTCTGCCTCTCTCAACGATGGCCCCTTTGACATATTCACAATTTATTTTCAGCCATTTATCCTGGTGCCAGGCCCTCAGCTGCTAAGCTGCGGAGCTTGGATTCAAGTCCTGCCCACCGCCCCAGCAGGGACCTGGGTCATGGGCTGGGGGAGGACCACTCACTGAGGTCTCCATGCACAGACAGAGTGGCTGAGCGGCAGGCGGCATGGGGAACTTCCGGATGCACGGGAGCTCTCGGTCCAGCGCCTCGTATTCTGCAATGACCTGACGCAGATACTGTTTCCTGGGAAAACAGCCAGCGGACAGGGACCTCCCAAGGTCAGGGGTCGGTGCCCTCTCACTCAGAGAAGCTGAGGTCAGAAATCACGGGGCCAGGGACCACTCACGAGGATTTGACAGGTCTGCCCAGGCTCCGTGCCTGCATCTCCTCTGGGGTCTCTCGGTCCACAAGGAGCGCTCCTGGGGATGGAAAACCCAAGTACATCGGTTGCCCTGAGCACTCCTCACACCTTATTCTGCTTAAATGGCATCCGCAAGTGACTGGCCACACCACTCCCAGGATAGCTCCTCTGCCAGTTATTCGTCTGTTGTGTCTCAGCCCCAAATTCCACCCTACCCTACCCAGTTGTGGGATACCCCAGAGCTGAGACTTGCTACTAGCCCCATTTCTTTTCTGATTTTTGGGGTCCCCTTAGACTCTGCCTAAAGGGGGCGCAAGAGGGAGACTGCAAGGCAGGAGGAAAAGGAAGGGACCTGCCCCTTTCTGCTTCCTGTTCTAGTTACCCCAGCCTGGCTCCTTCACCACAGCAGCATTTGAATCCGGTCTGTGGTTTCTCCAACACCCTCAGAACTGCCCTCCTGATTGGAGCTTGATAACAGCTCTCAAATCTGAGCTCTTCTACACAACCCCTTCATCAGCTAATTGGTCTGTCTTATGGCCAACTGCTGGTTGTCCCACATAATCCATTTCCTCTTCCTCTTTGCAACCCTACGGACTGTAGCCCGCCAGGCTCCTCTGCCCACGGAATTCTCCAAGCAAGAATACTGGAGTGGGTTGCCAGGCCCTCTGCCAGGGGATCTTCGCGACCAAGGGTTCAAACCCACATCTCACGTCTCCTGCATTGGCAGCCAGGTTCTTTACCACTAGTGCCGCCTGGGAAGCCCCAAGTCTTCTCTAGCAACATTTTACTCAGTCATTGATGAGTAAATGACCATCTCCTTTACTACAATTCAGTAGACTGTGTGTTGTGCTGGTAAGTGTTTTCTCTCTCTCAGCAGGCACCAGTTTTCATGGTGTGGGTACTCCCACCCTGACCAATGTTATGGTACCCATGGTTTTAACAGGGCTTCCCTTGTGGCTCAACTGGTAAAGAATCTTCCTGCAATACGGGAGACATGGGTTCGATCCCTGGGTTGGGAAGATCCCCTGGAGAAGGGAAAGGTACCTACTCCAGTATTCTGGCCTAGAGAATTTCATGGACTGTATAGTCCCTGGGATCGCGAAGAGTCAGACATCACTGAGCGACTTTCACTCATTCACTTGTGGCTTTAACAACCAGCTTGCACACTTCACCACTCAGCTCTCGTGAGCTGGGACAGGCTGTCTCCAGCACACAGCTATGTCCCAGCTCTACTCCTGGCAGTCTTTAGCTTCAGGGTGTCAAGACGGCTCGGCCTGTACCACAGAAAGCGCCCCCTCTGGTCCCGGACCTCCCACCTCCCATCTGTTTTAACAGGGCACCTGGGGTGATCTTTTCCTCTCAGAGGCTCACAAATTTCCAGAGGCTTTCTCTTGCCTTCAGGATAAAGTCCTCCCCTGCTATGGGGACTCATTCCTCAATGTGTGGCCTGGGGGAGCCTCTCAGGGTCCCCTCCAGACCCACAGGATGAGAATCTGCATTTTAAACAGATCCCCTCTGAGAACCACCTGCCCTGCTTCACGTATGGTCCCTCTGCTGACCTCTCTGCGTTTTTGTCTGGCCATCCTGGCCTCCCTTCCATCCTTCCAATGTAGTAATCTCCTTCTCAAGTCTGTCCGCTTAACAATTACTACATGTTTACTGTCCCTTTTGCAAAGCCAAACACCTTTTAAAGTTCTTTCCATTGAATCCTCACAACAACTTCTGAGGTAGTGTAGTTTAAGACGAAACTAGAGACGATGTATCAGTTCAGTTCAGTTCAATTCAGTGGCTCAGTTGTGTCTGACTCTTTACGATCCCATGGACTGCAGCATGCCAGGCTTCCCTGTCCATCATCAACTTCCAGAGCTTGCTCAAACTCACGTCCATAGCGTCAGTGACGCCATCTAAGCCTCTCATTCTCTCATCCCCTTCTCCTCCTGCCTTCAATCATTCCCAGCATCAGGGTCTTTTTCAAATGAGTCAGTTCTTTGCATCAGGATGTATAATGAACCCAAATGTTCCAATACCTAGCTTCTATCAATATCAGTATTTTGCCAATCTTGTTCCCCACCACAGAGAAGCACAGAGAAGTTAAGTGATTTTCCCAGGGTCACACAGCCCAAGCGGTAGAATCATGATAAAAATCGAGCCATCTGGATCCAGAACATGTTCTCAACATGTTGTGGGGAGAACATGTTCTCCCCAGTCTGCTGCCCGTCATCCCACCATTGTCTACACAGCAGCCTCCTGACTTCTCAATCGCTCTCTCCTTCATTCATTCCATCAGAATAGCATTTTTTGCTACTGTTTCTCGGCTGCTTTTATAATTAGTCATTTATTTTGAGCTGTGCTGGCTCTCCATTGCTACATGGGTTTTTCTCTAGTTGCAGAGAGCGCGGGCTACTTCCTAGTTGTGGTGCGCAGGCTTCTCACTGCAGTGGCTTTCCTCGTGGAGCGTGGACTCTAGGCATGCAGGCTTCAACAGCTGCAGCACACAGCTTCAGCAGTTGTGGCCCACAGGCTTAGCTGTCCCAGAGCATGTGGGATCTTCCCATGGGATCCCCCGTGGGGATCGAACCCATGACTCCTGCATTGGCAGGTGGATTCTTTACCACTGAGCCACTAGGGAAGCCTCAGAATACCATTTTGAAATGTAGCTTCGACAACATCACCACCTCTACTTTCCTCAAAACCCTCCCAGGACTTCTCATTGTCTTTGGGATAAATTAAGACCAAGACCACACAGGACCAGACCCTGCTGATGCCTCAAGCCTGACCAGACACCATCGACCTCCTCACTTGCAGCGTTCCAGAAACATCACCCTTCTGTGACTTGAACTCTCCATGCCCGCCTCCTGCCACAGGACCTTGACACATGCTGTAAATCCACGTGGCGCTCTCTTCCCCCTCACTTAGCTCATCACATCTCCTTGAGCATGTGAAGAGTTCCTGTCTTGAATGCATAACACCATGTATTGGCTGTCATCACAGCTGCATTTTTACATTTATTTCTATGAGTCTGTAATTGTAATATGAACAACATGAGGTCAGGGGCTTGTCTTCTGCTCTTGGCATCTAGCAAAGCACCAAGCACCCAGTTGTAAGAAATTATTGGATAAAGACTGAAGGGATATAATCATCAAATGTAATATATTGTCTTTGTTTGGATCTTAATTAAAACAAACCAACTGTAAACAATGAAAGTTTTTAATAATTAGGGAAATTCAAATATATACTAGATGAGATGATATTCAAGAAAAATTTATGAATTTTTGTTGGTTGTGATTAACGGCATGGTAGGTCTGTTTTCTAAAACTTGTTTTAAAACAAATTTGTCCTATAGAATGTCCCCCCAAAAAGTGTGTGTGTGTGGGTGCCTAGGTGCAACAAGATTAGCAAAATATTGATAGTTATTGAAGTTAGGTATTAGAATGTGTGGATTTATAAAACATTTTCTCTATGTTTGTGAATGAATTTTTCCATAGTAGAGAAAAATCTTTTAAATTCCAACACATATAACTTAGAAATAAAATTATATGCCCTGGAAAAGTGTGTGAAATGACTTGGAAAATGGCTCTAGCAACATCAAAGTGATATGTTTAAAATGTGAATAAAACTGTTTCTCATGAAATGTGGCATTAGAAATAAAGATTCCTAAATCACAACCATGATTTTAATATATTTGTTTCAACGTATATACATAACTTAATAAAGGTATACATTTATAAATGAGTACTTATTGAATAATTGAGTAAACATAATACTTTCAAACATCAACAGACACCTCCAAGGCCTCCTGTGTGCCCTGAAGGATGAGGCAAAGAGATTAATGAGGCCTCCACCCTGCCCTCCAAGAGCTTTTGGTCTGGTGGAAAGCGGTCACTGTAAAGTGCAGTACTTGCTACAGTGGAGGTGTCACAAGGTGGACAGTCTGGGGGCAATCAAGGAAGGCTCCTTGGAGGAGGTGATGTCTACCATGAGACTTAAGGGATACAAGAGGAGTTTGCCAAATAAAGAAATGGCAGAGACCCTCCTCATTAAAAAAAGAAGAAGAAATAAATAAATTGCAAAGAAAGGGATATTTTATGCAGAGGCATCACAGGGTGTGTGGGTGGGGCACTAAGGTCTTTAAGCAAAAGAGATTATTCCCAGAATTCTCTTCAGGCCCAAAGCGAAGGCATATTTATTGCAATTGTAGGTTATTAATTATTTGTGAGATGACGTGTGTCATGTCTGCCTTCCTTGCATAAGAACAGGCTGGGTCATTTCATTCATTAGTACAGGCAAACCACCTGGGACCAGGCTTTCTGATGGCCTAAGCCAAAATTCGCAACCTGACAAGCTAAAAATGTTACTGGTTCCAAAACACCACAAAGAAAATAGAAAAACTTAAATGAACAAATATTGATCTACAAAATGGGCCAACTGGTCATCTCATTGCCGCTCAACTTTTTCTGGAGCTATACATAAAGTTTTGATGCTTTTGAACTGTTGGAGTTCTACTGGTGTTGGAGAAGACTCTTGAGAGTCCATTGAACTGCAAGGAGATCAAACCAATCAATCCTAAAGGAAATTAGTCCTGAATTATACATTGGAAGGACTGATGCTGAAACTGAAGCTCCAATACTTTAGCCACCTGATGCGAATAACTGACTCATTGGAAAAGACCCTGATGCTGGGAAACATTGAAGGCAGGAGGAGAAGTTGATGATAGAGGATGAGATGGTTGGATGGCATTACCGACTGAATAAACATGAATTTGAGCAAACTCCAGGCTATTGTGAAGGACGGGGAAGACTGGCGTGCTGCTGTCCATGGGTTGGCAAGGAGTCAGACATGACTGAAGCAAATTAGCACAACAGGGAGAAAACTCTTGAGAGTCCCTTGGACTGCAAATAGATCAAACCAGTCAATCCTAAAGGAAACCATCCCTGAATATTCATTGGAAGGACTGATGCTGAAGCTGAAACTCCAATACTTTGGCCACCTGATGTGAAGAACTAACTCCTTGGAAAAGGCCCTGATGCTGGGAAAGACTGAAGGTGGGAGGAGAAGGGGAGGACGACAGAGGATGAGATGGTTGAATGTCATCACCAACTAAATGGACATGAATTTGAGAAAGCTCCGGGAGTTGCTGATGGACAGGGAAGCCTGGCATGCTGCAGTCCGTGGGGTAGCAAAGAGTCAGACATAACTGAGTGACTGAACTGAATTGATACATAAAGTATACTTATCAGGGGGGTGCCTCAGTCTAGGTTAGAGATGATGTGGGGTGGGGGGGTCTCCAAATGGAAGAGGTTTTCAAGGACACTAACAGAGACTGGAGGACAGAGAAACTGTCCGTTTTGCCACTAGAGCATTTACTGTGCCTAGCCTAGCACCTGGCACAGAGAAGGTGCTTACAGCCAACTTCCAGAAAGGAGACCCCCCTCAATGATTTCCACCCTTATTCCTCACTTGAGGAGTGTCCATTCCCCACCCATGGGAGAGATGGGGAGGGAACTAAGTGAGGCTCATCAATCCCCAGTATCCTCAGAAATATCTCATCCAGTGTAAACCAATGCCTTCGACCCTTACTGCTCATCATAATTACCTGGCAAGCAGTCAAAAACTATAGATGCTAGGGCCCCAGTCCTAGAGATCTTGGTTAATTGGGATCTAAAGTAGGATTAGATATAAATTCTTTAAAAACTTTCTCCCACCTGATGCATAGACCCAATGACTAAAATAATCATAATAATTTAATTCTTTTTGCCAGGCATTGAAACAAGAGTGAGTGGGTGCTTAGTGCCTGCCAATGAGATGTGAGGAGAGATTATTTGGAATTCTTAAGATTAAAAACCTTTGGCAGTGATGCCTGGAACTTTGGCAGCCATTTGGTGACCATGAGGTATGCAAGCTGGTATGCAAAAGGGATATATCCCAGACCAAAAAGCAGGGAAATCGGCTTCTCAATAACATTCACTGAGCTGCGGATCCACCCAAACACAAAGCCTGCTCCACCTATAGTCTTCTTTTACAGTGAGATAATGTCTTTCCTATTCTTTATACTGGGCTTCCCACATGGCTCAGTGGTAAAGAATCTGCCTGCCAAGCAGAAGACGGGGGCTTGATCCCTGGGTTGGGAAGATACTCTGAAGAAGGAAATGGTAACCCACTCCAGTATCCTTGCATGGGAAATCCCACGGATAGAGGAGGCTGGCGGGCTATAGTTCATGCGGTCGCAAAGAGTCAGGCACAACTTAGCAACTGAACAACAATTCTTTATACTGCCTTAAGTCCAATTCTGTATTACCTGCTAGCCAAATGAATTGTCACCAAGATATTAGTTTAGAAATGTTCAATGAGAAAATGAATGATGAATGAGCTGTGCTAAAGTACAGCAGAAACAGGCCGCCCTGGAAGGTGAGCCTGACAGCTGGCGCAGGCTACACAAGGCCTCAAAACCTGGATTGAGGGGCTGCTGCCCCATCCTGGGAGTGACGGGGAACATGGAAGAGCTGCAAGCAAGGGAGAGAAAGGGTCAGTGCTGGGTGTCAGTTTTCTCTGGAGCTACGGAGGGGATGGGCGGGAGGGAAGAAACTGGAGGCCAGGGAGTTATGTGGAGAAAGAGTCCATTGGAAGAGGACAAGCCCTGAGCTGGGGATGTGAGGACGGGGCAGAGAGAATGAGAACGAAGACAGGGTTAGGGGCTGATGGCCATGGGAGGGAACGGGAGTCGGCAGAACAATGCCTGGGGGTCTGCACTGGGTCGGTGGTAGGGTCATTCAAAGATGGGAAGCAAGGAGAAGGAGTAGCTTCAGGAGAAGATGCTAAGTCCGGTGGTGGAGACAAAAAGGGTGTGAGGGACCAGGGGCAGGGAGTCTCTAGGGGCTCATGGCCTCCAGAAGAGTTGTTAAGGCCCCAGAGACTCATGGGAAACGTAGTTCTGGTTCCAGACCATTGGCCGGGGAATTGCAAAGGCTCACGGGAAATGGCGGTTTGCGGTCTTGAAGGCTACGGCCTAGCGGACACCAGAATTTGGGGGTAGCTGTCTCTTTGGAGGAGAAGGCAATGGCAAGCCACTCCAGTACTCTTGCCTAGAAAATCCCATGGATGGAGGAGCCTGGTAGGCTGCAGTCCGTGGAGTCGCTAAGGGTGGGACACGACTGAGCGACTTCACTTTCACTTTTCACTTTCACACATTGGAGAGGGAAATGGCAACCCTCTCCAGTGTTCTTGCCTGGAGAATCCCGGGGACGGGGGAGCCTGGTGGGCTTCCGTCTATGCGGTCACACAGAGTCGGACACGACTGAAGTGACTTAGCAGCAGCAGTCTCTTTGGAAGGCCAGTAACTCACTGACGGCCGCGCCGCAAGGCAGGCTGTGACACAATGCTCGGATGAAGGCCCTCCACCCCCACGCTTGCGTACAAACGCACGGTTACCTGCGCCCCTGTGCAGGCCGGGGCGGCCCATGGCGGAGGAGCACGGGGGCTCCGCCTCCTGCTGCATCCTGGGAAGGCGGGTGGGGGTTGTCTGAGGAGCACGGGGAGGAGAGCCCTGACTGGGCCACCCGCCCCAGCTCTTTCTCCCCGCTGCCTCCTCCCTCTTGTTCTTGAAGCCCCGGGGGAAGAATGTGGACGGCTGAGTCCACAGGGGCATCGGGTGTCCTTTCGTCTCTGGGACGCCCTGTGTGTCCCAGTTCCTTCTCTCCCAGCTCCCTTTCTCTTCCTCGGCGTCTCCCGGCCTCCTCGAGCCGCTCTGCCCACCCCTGTCGCTCGCACTGTCTTCCTCATCTGCTGCCCACGTCTCTGCCCCGCTCCCTGCCTCCCTCTTTCCCCCTTTCTTTACCCTGACTGCTCCTTGTCGCTCGCCCCATCTCTCCTCTACTCTTTCCCTCGTTTTCTCTGCCCTCTTTCTGCCCACATCTCTCCCCTTCCCTGGTTCCATCTCCCCAGTCTCCTGCATCAGTTTCCCCAACATCTCCCCAGCCCCCCAGCCCTCTCGGTCTTCATTGTTTTCTGGCTCTCTCTAACCCTATCACCCCCTCTCTGCCTCCCTACCTCTCTCCCCATCCCTCCCAGTCCCCCTTTTCCCTCTGTCCCCATCTCTCTCCTCTCATAGCTGCCTCTGTCCGGCCCCTTGCCTTCCCCCACTCTGTCGTCCCTTTCCTGTGCCCACTTGCCCTCCGCTCATCCCTGTTTCACGCAGGAACTGGTTAGATACAGGCGACAGTCAAACAGAAACTGGGTTCTGTATAGGGGAGGGAAAGGTGAGCAGGGGGCCTGGTTGCCATGGTACCTCCAGTGAGTGGGGGAGGGGCTGGGAGTGAAGGAGTTTAGCCGCAGAGGTGCCCCCAGGGCGTCTCTTCTTCACGTCTGCCAAGCTCTCTGCGGGGGAGAGGAGCCCAGTCTTTTCCGCTTATTTTGTCTTTCTCAGTCTGTCTGTTACCTGTATCTCAAGCCTTCTCTCCACTTCAGCTGGTCGTTGCATTAACTGTCGGCTGTCCCTGCTTGGTAAGCATTGGTTCTCTGCTCTTTAGTAGTAGCGCCTCGGTTTTCTGAGTCACTGATTATCTGTGGTGTTGGAGAAGACTCTTGAGAGTCCCTTGGACTGCAAGGAGATCAAACCAGCCAGTCCTAAAGGAAATCAGTCCTGAATATTCCTTGGAAGGACTGATGCTGAACCTGAAACTCCAATACTTCGGCCACCTGATTCGAAGAACTGACTCATTTGAGAAGACCCTGATGCTGGGAAAGATTGAAGGCAGGAAGAGAGGGGGACAACAGAGGATGAGATGCTTGGATGGCATCACCAACTCGACGGACATGAGTTTGAGTTGATGATCAAAACACTCTTCGGCCACCTTTTACTAATTACTTTATTTAATTAATCCCTCACCTCTGTCTCCACTCTCCACATGCTGCCTTTTCCTGGTGCCCAAACGCCCTCATCCTTTCAAAAGAAGCTCAAGTGCCCCCTCCTCCAGGAAGCCTTCTTTGACTCCTCCTATCAGTTGTGCTTTCTGTCTCCTTTCTGTGCACATTCTTTACCTGCTTCCCCCCGCCCCCCGCCCACCCCAGGCCTCTGAACATGGTGCACTCTGCCTGTCTTGCTCGGGGATTGAGGTCTTAGTCTGCCTCCCGCTCCAGACCATCCCTGACTCCTGTCTCGGTCTCCAGCATCAGGAAAGTGCGGAGCGTGACCGTCGAAGGAATAAACGAGTGCCGATCCCCCTCTATTACTGTGACCTGCCCTCAGCAGCCGCCAGGCCCACTGCCCGCTCCCTGTCGGTCCACATGGCGTAACACAGAATGAAGAAGTGAGTATGGGCTCTGGAGCCAAACGGACCAGCATCAAATGCCGTGTCCAGGCTGTGCAGCCTTGGGCAAATGTCTTCTCCTCTTAGAGCCTCGGTTTCCTCCTCTCTTGCCAGTAATGCTGCCGTGAAGGGCTAATGGTGCTTAAATAAAGCAAGATACAGCAAAGCCCCGACATGTGAGCCAGACACAAAAGAGACACTCAGTTGAAGGTTGCTCCCTTCCCCAGTTCTTATCTCAGCCTCAGGCTTTAGCGGCCTCTTCTGGGGCTCTCTCTCTTCTCTCTGTGGGTGTCTCTCTCTCTGCTTCTCTGGGCGTCTCTTCTTCCCTCTGGCATCTGGGTCTCTTAAATTCTCATCTCTCCGTGTCTTCATTTTTCTCTGTGATTTGTTCTTCTTTTCTGCCTACCTGTCTATCTCTGGAACCCTGCCTCATTCATCTCTCTGCGTGCCTGAATTTGAATTGCTCTGTCGCATGTCTCTGCCTTTCTTTGTCTGCCTCCCATTCTCTGGGTCCCTGTACTTTCTGCGTGTCTCTGTCTGTCTTTGTGTCTCTCTGTCTCCATCGCTTTATTTGCCGTCTCTCTGTTTATATCTCTCTACCTCCTTCCCTGTGTTTCTGCTTTAGTCCCACCTGTCTGCCACTGCCACTCACCCCAACTCTCTAGGATCATCTCTGTCCCACTCCCTGGCCTGGCATGCAGCCCGGGACACAAATCCCTGAATCAGCATTTTCTTTCTATTCCAGAAATTATGTCAGCGCCGCAGTGGAGGTGGGGCTGGTTGTAGCTCTGGTTAGAGGGTGTGCCTTCCTGGACCCTCGTCCATGCAGGCCCTGGCCAGCATGGTCTACGTCTGTTCTCATCGCTGGTTCTCCCACGGGAGCACCAGGAGAAATGGTGAGCCTGTGTTTACAATCCCTGTGCCTGTCTCTAGGTGTGTGTGTCTGCGTTTGTCTGCAGGCACTTTGTGTGTGGGTCTGTAGGTACTCTGCAAACTCATCTGTTCATTCATGCGTGTGCCTATCCATCCACCCATGTAATGATCCACTCATTCACTCAGCTACCCATCCGTTCATCCAACCATCCATCCATCCATCCATCCACACATCCATCCATCCACACATCCACTGATCCACTGATCCATCCATTCACCCATCCAACTCATAAATACAGACATGAGAGTGTGTGGGCTCAGTTGTGTCTGACTCTTTGCGACCCTGTGAACTGAAGCCTGCCAGGCTCCTCTGTCCATGGGATTTTCTAGGCAAGAATACTGGAGTACCGGGTTGCCATTTCCTATTCCAGGGGATATACCTCACCCAGGGATCGAACCCGCGTCTCTAGCGCCTCCTGCGCTGGCGAGCGGATCCTTTCTCACTATGCCACCTGGGAAGTCCATGTATATACACACCGTTCTCTGTTTATCCATCCACTCGTTCATTCACTCAGCCAGCCAGTATTTATTGAGTGCCTACTGCATGCGAGGCACTGTGTCAGGCAGCAAGGACAGAGCAGGAAACAAAGCGCTCCTCCTTGTGGAGCTTATGTGCTCATCAGCCCTCCTCCCTCTGCCAAACTTCCTCCTCCCAGGCTTTGCACAGACTGATTCCTCTCCCTGGAGGGGCCTCTTCCCTCCCTCATCTTCACCTGGTTTATGCCAACTCGAATATCACTTGCTCAGAGAAGTCCTCCGTGACCTCCTCCTCAGACACAGCACCCTGGACCCTCCTTCATTAACGTTGATCCTCAGATGGTGTTATTTAATGACCATCTGTCTCCACCACTAGACCACGAGCCTGTCCAAGGCTGGGCTTCTCGTTTGCTCTGTTCCCAGTCAGATCTTTAGTGCCTAGAACAGTGCCTGGCGCTCAGAAGATGCTCTGCTGCTGCTGCTGCTGCTAAGTCGCTTCAGTTGTGTCCAACTCTGTGCGACCCCATAAACATCAGCCCACCAGGCTCCGCCATCCCTGGGATTCTCCAGGCAAGAACACTGGAGTGGGTTGCCATTTCCTTCTCCAATGCATGAAAGTGAAAAGTGAAAGTGAAGTCGCTCAGTCATGTCTGACTCTTAGTGACCCCGTGGACTGCAGCCCACCAGGCTCCTCCGTCCCTGGGATTTTCCAGGCAAGAGTTCTGGAGTGGGGTGCCATCGCCCTCTCCGCAGAAGATACTCAGTATCTGGCAAATAGCCGCGTGGGTTGAACCAAATGGGTGTCTCTCTCCGTCGCCTGCTTCCCCGTCCCGCATTCTGTGCTCTTCTGCACCCCCCAGTGGTGACCACAGACAAGGCCCTCAAACTTCCTGGATGCAAACAATGTCGTGGCTGAAAGCGGGGAGTCCAGAGTCAGACCACGTGGCTTTGAATCAACTTCGACACCTCCCAGCTGTGTGACCTTGGCCAGGGCACTTTCCCTCTCTGAGCCTCAATTCCCTCACTGGTAAAATGACATTAAACAGTCCATGAGCAGGGACCTCCTCCTGGTGATCCAGGGGTAAAGAATTCGCCCTGCGATGTGGGTTGGATCCCCGGTTCGCGAAGGAGGATCCCACATGCTGCAGAGCTACCGTGCCCACATATCACAGCTAGAGAGTCCACGCACTGCATTGAAAGATCCCGCCTGCCAAAATAGATAAATAAACCAAGAAAAAAAGACTCCATGAGCCAATGCATGTAATTACTAATTACGACAACAATAACATTAACCATTTTCTCTGAATCGCTGGTGAATTTAATCCTCAAAATAACCTAATGAGGTGGAATCTGGGTTTAAAAAAAGATCACCCTCCCAATAAAAAAAAAAGGAAAAAAAAAGAAGATTACCCTCACTTATAGATGGGGAAATGGAGGCACCAAGAAAGTAAGTCATTCACCCAAGGCCACAAATGATGGGAGAGCAGAGCTGGGATTTGAAGCCACGCTTCCCACTCCCAAAGTCACACACAGTCGATGCACTGCAGCTGTTCCTTGATGCCTGAGGGCCTCTTTGGGAACATGTCATGGGGGTCTGGCAAGCCCACCTGCGTACACAATTCTGATTGTGTGCGTTACTGCATGCTGCGGTGTGTCTCTCCCTGCCCACCCTGGGTGGAGGTCTGGCTGTGAGAGTGGTATTTAGGGTGCTTGTACCTCCATGAACGTGTCTGCGGGTGCACCTCCTCCCATGCAAGCTTTCTTGGGTGCAAATGTAGGTCCGTCTGGGAGAAAGCAAAAAGCACTGAGGATAGGATTTGGAGTGAACTCGAAAGGCAATTCTGGGGGATTCAGCAGTATGATTTGTTGTTGTTCAGTCGCTCAATCATGTCTGACTCTTTGCGACCCCATGGACTCAGCACGCCAGGCTTCCCTGTCCTTCACCATGCCCCAAAGTTTGCTCAAACTCATGTCCACTGAATAGGTGATGCCATCCAACCATCTCATCCTCTGTTGCCCCCTTCTCCTCCTGCCCTCAATCTTTCCCAGCATCAGGGTCTTTTCCAGTGAGTCAGCTCTTCACATCAGGTGGCCAGAGTATTGCAGCTTCAGCGTTAGTCCTTCCAGTAAATATTCAGGGTTGATTTCTTTTAGGATTGACTGGTTGGATCTCCTTGCTGTCCAGTGGACTCTCAAGAGGCTTCGCCAGCACCACGGTTCGAAAGCACCAATTCTTGGGCTCTCAACCTTCATTATGGTCCAGCTCTCACATCCGTACATGACTACTGGGAAAACTTTGGCTAGACAGATCTTTATTGGCAAAGTGATGTCTCTGCTTTTTAATACACTGTCTAGGTTTGTCATAGATTTTCTTCCAAGGAGCAAGCATCTTTTAATCAGCAGTATGATGGTGGTTGCAAAATGTACACATAGGCAGCAATTGGGGGGGGGGTCGTCTAATTAAAGGGAGACATACCTCGGAGACACGTCTTAAAGTGTTTGCAATTTTTCCCTTAGAGATTATATGGGTGTCACTGGGAGGTAGGGGGCAGCACTGAGAAAGACTAGGAGGAGCCCTCCAAATCACCCCTGTGGGCTGCACCCAGACTAGGTAGTTCTGGACCTTCCTCAAGGGATTTCACTTCTGTGGGCCTCAGTTGTCTCCTCTGTGAAATGGGAATAACATAATTGCCCCCCACCTGATAGGGCCAAAGTGAAGATTAACTCAGAGAATGCTTTCAAAGCATTTAACCCCGGTGCAATTGTCATTAATTGCTGCTTTGAAAAAATATTCATTAAGCACTTCGTTGATGCAAATTCTATATACTGACTGGCTTTTCAAATCTCTGGGTCCCTTAGGAAACGGGTCTCTTGTCTGTATTTTGGTGATGAGGAAACTGGAACTCAGAGCAAACAGGGCAAGGTCACAAAGGTAGGAGCAGACCCAGGAAGAATTTGAGTCCAAGTCCTTGCTTCCACCTCCACAGCAGGCTCTGAGGCTCTGCCTCCCCTCCCAGCACCAGCCCTCAGAGCCCCTCCACTGGGAGGACTGGAAGTCCTGGGTCCTGCGGAAAAGCGGGGTGGGGTGTCGGGAGTCCTGCGTCCCCGAGGGAGGAGGTAGCAGGAGAGATGGATTCCCGCATCTGAGAATGGAGGGGGTTGGGAGCTCGGTACCCCGGGTCCTTGGAGAAGAGATGACCAGGGTCCCTGATTTCTCTGTCTAGGAGAGGAGGGGCTGGGGGCTGGGGCCCTTGGATCCTGGGGGGAGCAGAGGGTCCTGATCTCCGATCTCTGTCTCCTCGGCGGTGGAAGTGCGCTGCGTCTCAGACGCCTCGGTCCGGGGAAAGCGCCCTCCTTCTTCTCTGCGGCCGCGCGATTTCGGCTTTCAAGCCGCAGGTTCGAAGGGGAAGAAGGAGGGGGTGCGAGGGGAGGAGCCGAGGACCTGCGACAGGGGCGGGGGGAGGAGCCGAGCTGGCACCGCGGCCGGCGCGCGGGGCTGCGGCGGCGGCGGCAGGGGCAGCTCCGGGTGAGTCCGCTCCTCCCCCTCCCCTGCCACAGCCCCCGCCCCAGCCCCATCCCGGGGGGCGGCCCGGGCGCAGGGGGGCGGGTGTAGGGGCAGAGGTGCGCGGATCTCCGACCCGGGAGTGGGAGTGCCGCAGCGTCTCCTGGCTTCCCCGGGGAGGGGCACGTGGTTCTGGAAGGGGGGGTCCCGAAACACCTGGGTGCACCCCAACCTCGCCCACCGATCCCCCGGGCGTGGGGATAGTTTACCCACTCCATGGCCCCTCCGAACTTAAGACTCCGCGCCTTCTCGAGGTCCCAGACATTATTCCTCTTCCCTGCAGCGCCCTGGGACCCCGGAATCTCATAACCGCCCCCCCACCTCCAAAAAAATTCCCATCCTCTCTGCAGCCGGGAGAGGCACTAAGGACTCCAACTCCCATCAGTCCCTGCAGTGCCTGGTCTATGAAGCCGCAGCAACGCGAGCGCAAGGCCTGCCGGGAATTGTAGTCTTTAACCTTAACGGGAGCTGGGGGCCCGAAGGTGGGAAAGGGGTGGCCGGACCTCCCGGGGGTCGCCTGGGGTCGAGCAGCTGGCCCGAGTAGGACAAGATGTGAGGCTGGGGCTGAGCTTTTTCTCACGGCCACGGCCCCCAGATCCGGCCCCCCCTCCCACCACCTGGTTCTTGGGGACAGTTCCGCAGCCCCTTATTCACCCTACAACCCCCATGGGCTACCGCCAGCCGCCGCCTCCGCTGCCATCCAGGACAAGGCAGGGATAAGCGCAGGTGAGTCTGACTATGCCTGTCTTAGGGTCCTGGCCTTCTGCAGCACCCCACGACACCTGTCCATCTGTCAGCCCCGATCTGTCCGTCCCTAATTTCCCCTGCACCCTCCTTCCAGTCTATCTCTGATGTCTAGCTCCAAACCATGTGTCGCTAATTCCCCTTCTCCCGACAGCCACCTATTTCTCCCTGTCTTTTATGAAGGCTCCCCTCCCAATCCAACCTTCCTTCTGCCCCCATGACTGTCTGCCCAGTCCTCCATCCGCTGTACCCTTTTGTCCATCTGTGATCTCTGGTCATTATTTTTCTGTCCTTTATTTCTGCACCCCATCCATTCTCCTGTCTACTATTTGTCTCAAAGATAATTCGGTCCACTCTCTTGCCTGGCACTTATCACTGCCCGCTCGGTCCATCCATCTCTCACACTCCTGTGAATTACACACCAGCTTATTCTTTATGGTTTGTCCATCCCAAGTCTCAATCCTTGACTTTCCCTCCATCTGTCTGTTAATCTGTCCCTCTCTTCCAGGCCCCAGTTTGCCCTTCCCATTATCTCTGTCTCCCCTTCCCTTATTGCTCCCTCTCTCAACTTGGTGCTTATCTCTGCATCCTTCACCTTCATCTGTCCACAGCCAGCATCAGACAACCATCTCCTATCTCTCTCTCCCCCCATCCGTCTCCGTCTCTCTCCCGCCTCCTCTCCTTGTCTACACCTTCCTGTTCCCTGGACCTCCCAAGCCCTCTCCCACCCTGGGCCATTGCTCATGTTCTCCCCACTGTTTTGAATGGTTTTCCGCACTCCAGCCCCACTGCCCACTGCCCGTGGCTGGCTCCGTCTCATCTTTCAGGTTTCAGCGAACTCCCCCAATGACCCACCTCTGGGTCCCTTTGCGACACATCCTTCTTTTAGGGCCCTTCTCACAGTCTGAGGGCTGTGTGCTTCTGAGAGTGTGTTTGTGGATCTGTGTGCTCCTGTGTCCTCTCGCTGGACTGTGACACCAGGAAGCCGGGGACCGAGGGGGGCTTGTTCCCTGCTGGATCTGCAACAGCCCACACATGCCTCGCGTGTAGTCGGTGCCCAGTGAATATCTGTTGAATGCACGGGAGAAATGGCCGTTCCATTGTCTCTCCATCCCTGAATTCTGTGCCTGCGTCTGTGCAGCCCTAATCTCTGTCTCCTTGTTTGTCCAGCCCTCTATTTGTGCATCCTGAATCTCTGCCCCTTGACCGGCCTTGCCAG